>NC_133326.1:709398348-709467312 GCF_042186555.1 Aquarana catesbeiana
TGTACGGCACATGCGCGCTCCTTTATCAAGTGTAGAGTAGGGAAAACAGTGAAGAGCTATTTATAGCAGATCAAAGGTAATGGGTGGGCGTTCACAGCTGATTGAATCAATGCCAGAGTGTCAGTATATGAACCACAGACAATATCAATGTTATAAAACACGGCCAGAGCACATATCTGTATCTTTATGAGCAAGCTGGATGTCTGATAAAAGAAAGCTGGGGAGAAAAATTACTAGAGAACTATATATCTAAAAAGGGTGGATGATTGAAAGAAGATGTGTCTCAAAAGTATATATATGCATATATATCAGGGCATTTATGATAAACTATCATAGAAGTATTATAAAAATATATTATGAAGACATGATCACAAGGTAAATAGGATAATGAAAAAAAGGGGGGGAGGGGGGGTTGGAAAATGTAAAAGTTAAATAAAAATTGCATGAAAAGAATTATTATATGACAATGTAAAAAATAAATATTAAATAATAAAAAAATGGATGATAAAAGAAAAAGGATGGATATATATATATATATATATATATATATATATATATATATATATATATATATATATATAAAAATAATAAAAAAAAAAAAAAGAAGAAATAATAATGAAAAAATAAATAATGAAAAAATGGAAAATAAAGTTGCTATACATGATACATACAATATGCTGAATGTCACACCCCTGAGTGATTGGTGCGACAATTAAAACAAAAAGATTAAATATATTGGATTGCGACTTATGGAGCACCCATAATCGCATACAAATGATATGTGCAAGAAATGTGTGAATAACATTATTAGATAGCCAATGGTAAGTAAACCAGCTAAACAAAGGTAAATGCAAGAGAAACCATTCTGAATATATATAGGAAGGTGTTGGTTTCCAGTTCCTCGCATACATGATCGCATTTGTATGCGATTTGTTTGTATATATTGTTTATATATATTTGTTTGCATTAAAATGATATATGCAACAATGCGTGAATAACATTATTACCAAATAGCCGATAGTGGGCAGGCAAGCTAAACCAAGACAAATAAAACAGAAACCATTCTGAATGTTTAGAGGATAGTGTTAATTTCCAGTTCCTCACTGAGTCCATTAGGGGCAAGCGTGTCAAGGGTGTAAATCCAGAACGTTTCGCGCTCGCACAAACGCGAGAAACGCTCGGCTTCAGACAGATCTTTTGATATGGACTCAATGACCCAGACTTGTAGGCCTCTAGTGGAGCGAGCATGATATTTTAAAAAGTGACGTAGTACACTGTGTTTGTCGCTACCTAATTCAACCAAACGACGGTGCTTACCAAAGCGCTGTCTTAATGGGCAAATGGTCCGGCCTACATACAAAAGTTTACAAGGGCATATAAGGCAATACACTACGTAGTCGCTGGAACAGTTGTGGAATTTGTCGAAAGTGAAGAGTCTACCTTTATGGGTAAAACTTTTTTGGCCATGGTTCACAAAGCCATAGGTTAAAGCGGTTGTAAAGGTGTTTTTTTTTTTTTTTTTAAAATAACAAACATGTTATACTTACCTTCACTGTGCAGCTCGTTCTGCACAGAGTGGCCCCGAACCTGCTCTTCTGGGGTCCCTCGGCGGCTGTTTCAGCTCCTCCCCGCAAGCATTCACCACCTTAATGCGAGCTCCCTCGCACGGTGGTGAGTGCTTGCGGGCGCGCTCCCGTGATACAGCCGGCGGCTATAGCCGCTCGCTGTATCACTCGGCCCCGCCCCCCGGCGCGTCGCGTCATCGGATGTGATTGACAGCAGCGCGAGCCAATGGCTGCGCTGCTTTCAATCCATCCACTGCAGCCAATCAGCGGCCAGGGTGATCGGAGGAACAGATGTCGGGAACGCGAAGCTGACTTTCGAGGCGTCAGGTAAGTAAAACGGGGGGCCTGGGGGCGGCGGTTCTGTCAGAAGTTTTTTCACCTTAATGCATAGAATGCATTAAGGTGAAAAAATTTTTACCTTTACAACCCCTTTAAGCACAATGGTTTATTACACCTATACATTCCCACTAAGGGAATGAGACAAAGGGAATTATCTTTGGTTTTGCATTTTAACTTACTGGGTGCTATTTTATTTTTCAAAGTAGGGGCCCTTCTGTAGGTGACTTTGGGTCTTTGGCGCAGGGAGGTGTTCAAGTGGGGGTCTTGTTTAAGGATATTCCAATGTTTGGAAAATATATGTTCCATCTTTCTGTGTTGGCTATGAAAACCCGTAATAAAGCGTACCTCCGGTCCTTCCGGGGGTTTGGTAATCTTGGGTTTCTTGCCTGGCAAGTACTGGTGGTAGGCCTGTTCTATCAATGATGTAGGATACCCTTTCTCTAGAAACTTGTTTTTGAGGTGCGTACTCTGAGTGACATAATCGCAAGTTCTAGAAAGGTAGACTCTTCACCTTCGACAAATTCCACAACTGTTCCAGCGACTACGTAGTGTATTGCCTTATATGCCCTTAGTAAACTTTTGTATGTAGGCCGGACCATTTGCCCATTAAGACAGCGCTTTGGTAAGCACCGTCGTTTGGTTGAATTAGGTAGCGACAAACACAGTGTACCACGTCACTTTTTAAAATATCATGCTCGCTCCACTAGAGGCCTACAAGTCTGGGTCATTGAGTCCATATCAAAAGATCTGTCTGAAGCCGAGCGTTTCTCGCGTTTGTGCGAGCGCAAAACGTTCTGGATTTACACCCTTGACACGCTTGCCCCTAATGGACTCAATGAGGAACTGGAAATTAACACTATCCTCTAAACATTCAGAATGGTTTCTCTTTTATTTGTCTTGGTTTAGCTTGCCTGCCCACTATCGGCTATTTGGTAATAATGTTATTCACGCATTGTTGCATATATCATTTTTATGCAAACAAATACATATAAACAATATATACAAACAAATCGCATACAAATGCGATCATGTATGCGAGGAACTGGAAACCAACACCTTCCTATATATATTCAGAATGGTTTCTCTTGCATTTACCTTTGTTTAGCTGGTTTACTTACCATTGGCTATCTAATAATGTCATTCATACATTTCTTGCACATATCATTTGTATGCGATTATGGGTGCTCCATAAGTCGCAATCCAATATATTTAATCTTTTTGTTTTAATTGTCGCACCAATCACTCAGGGGTGTGACATTCAGCATATTGTATGTATCATGTATAGCAACTTTATTTTCCATTTTTTCATTATTTATTTTTTCATTATTATTTCTTTTTTTTTTTTTTTTTTTTATTTTTATTTTTATATATATATATATATATATCCTTTTTCTTTTATCATCCATTTTTTTATTATTTAATTTTTATATTTTACATTGTCATATAATAATTCTTTTCATGCAATTTTTAATTAACTTTTACATTTTCTAACCCCCCCCCCCCCTTTTTTTCATTATCCTATTTACCTTGTGATCATGTCTTCATAATATATTTTTATAATACTTCTATGATAGTTTATCATAAATGCTCTGATATACCGTATTTATCGGCGTATAACACGCACTTTTTTCCCCTTAAAATCAGGGGAAAGTCGCAGGTGCGTGTTATACGCCGATCCCATGCGATCCCGAGCTGCACAACTTCAAAATCGCCGACCGCGATTTGAAAATGGCGCCGCCGGCGCCGAAATACACAGAGCCGGTCCTCGGCTCTTTCCGGCGGCTCTCGTTCACTTTCGGCTCCACTCGTAGTCCCGAGCGGAGCTATCCGAACCTAGCCGAGTAGGTTCGGATAGCTCCGCTCTGGACTACGAGTGGAGCCGAAAGTGAACGAGAGCCGCCGGAAAGAGCCGAGGACCGGCTCTGTGTATTTCGGCGCCGGCGGCGCCATTTTCAAATCGCGGTCGGCGATTTTGAAGACAAGGGATTGAAGGCTGCACTGGGGCAAGGCTGCACTGGGGCAGGCTGCACTGAGAAGGCTGCAATGATGGGCATTTAAATGTAAGTTTTTTTCCCTTCAACTTCCCTCCTAAAAGTTTTTTTTCCTTAAAATTCCCTCCTAAATTGGAGTGCGTGTTATACGCCGGTGCGTGTTATACGCCGATAAATACGGTATATGCATATATATACTTTTGAGACACATCTTCTTTCAATCATTCACACTTTTTAGATATATAGTTCTCTAGTAATTTTTCTCCCCAGCTTTCTTTTATCAGACATCCAGCTTGCTCATAAAGATACAGATATGTGCTCTGGCCGTATTATATAACATTGATATTGTCTGTGGTTCATATACTGACACTCTGGCATTGATTCAATCAGCTGTGAACGCCCACCCATTACCTTTGATCTGCTATAAATAGCTCTTCACTGTTTTCCCTACTCTACACTTGATAAAGGAGCGCGCATGTGCCGTACAGACCCTGCGCATGCTCAGAAACGCGTTGTGTTTTTTCTTCTCATTGACAACATTGCCAGCGGCTTCCTGGGCTGCCGCTCCGTCCTCCCGCAGAGACAGGCTGTGTACTGTCCTGGCCTCCCCGCCAGACTGTGTCGTGTTTGGAGGCATCCCTGGGGAATCACTGACTGATTCCCTTCCCCCTCTTCCATCAGGAATCACATCTGTCTGTTCTATATACCGCTCCTAAATGTAAGTTGATACTTTGTTTTTATATTGGTGAATAAATGATTTTACTTAGTGGCGCTCCTCTCTCTCTCTTTTTTACCTGGATGGATCTGAGTTTGACTTCTCTCAATAAGAAGAGCTGCCTTTCGTGAATCTGGCCACACAAATTCCTACAAGAAAAGAAAAGTTTTATTTTGTTGTTTTTTTTTACCTCTGACTTATCCTCCAGGGATCCTCTCCTGCTTTATAGACTGTTTCCTGGCTCCTGTCTTCCAACACCGTCCTGATTACACCGTGATTGATCCAGCTTTTAGACTTTATAATTTTATTAACTTTTATAGTCATTTGCCTTATAGCCTCTGAGCGCCAGTTTATTTGTTTTAGTCAGAGACACTGGGCCAGAGTTCAAGAATTACTTTTTAATAATAAGGTCCCTTTCACACAGACGGACCAACCGCCTGACAGGTGGAACCGATCGGACTAGACAATGCTCTCTATGGAGCGGCAGATGTCAACGGACATGTGTTCATTGACACTTGTCGACATGCAATCCGGTCCTGTCCAACAAAAACAGGCGGATGGAGATCCGTTCACCATCCGTCTGGTGGTTCGGATAGCAGTTGGATGGAAACGGACAGGCGGTCCTTTTCCTTCCAACCGCCCATAGAGGAAAGCGGGCTCTGCTGATTCAGGGCGGACACGGACCTCTCATCCACCTGCTCAGCAGGGATCAGCCAAGAGATCCCCACTGAGCAGGTGGATCCCCTAGGGGAGTCTGCCCGTCTGAAAGGGGCCTAAACAGTGGAGCCTTTCTGAAAAAAATTATATTGTGACATGTCAGGAATTTTTTAACGCTAATTTGAGTTCCTGACAGGTACACTTTAACTACTTCAATACCGGGCACTTACACCCCCTTACTGCCCAGGCCAATTTCCAGCTTTCTGCGCTGTCGCTGTTTAAATGACAATTGCGCGGTCATGCTACACTGTACCCAAACAGAATTTTTATCATTTTGTTCCCACAAATAGAGCTTTCTTTTGGTGGTATTTAATCACATCTGGGATTTTTATTTTCTGCTAAACAAATAAAAAAAGTCCTAAAATTTAGGAAAAAAAAAAAAAAAAAGTTTTTCTTTCTGTTATAAAATTTTGTAAATAAGTAAGCTTTCTCCTTTACTGATGGGCACTGATAAGGCGGCACTGACGAGCACTGATAAGGTGGCACCAATGAGGTGGCACCGATGGGCACTGACTGTGGGCACTGATAGGCGGCACTGATGGGCACTGGTAGGCGGCACTGACATGCAGCACTGATGGGCATTGATAGGCGGCACTGATGGGCACTCATGGGTGGCTCTGGTGGGCACTGATGGGCACTGATAGACGACACTGATGGGCACTGAAAGGCTGCACTGATGGGTACTTATGGGTAGCACTGATAGGCGGCACTGATGGGCACTGATATGCAGCACTGATAGATGGCATTGATAGGCATCACTGCTGGCACTGGAAGGCATTGGGCATGGGAACAGATTGGCAGCTGTCTGGGCACTGATTGGCATTTTCCTGGTGGTCCAGTGTGTTGGCAATCCTTGGTGGTCCTGGCAGCATCCTGGTGGTCCTGGGTGGGCATCCGAGGGGGGGCTGTGCTGATAAACAATCAGAACAGACCTCCCCCCATCAGGAGAATAGCTGATCGGCTCTCCTCTACCCTCTTCTATCAGACACGAGTACCGGTTAATGAATTCAGTGGATAAATTTTTTTTTCATTTATTTAATTAATGGCCCAGTGCCATTGTAGAAAAATCTTTTTATGTCCCTAATTTATATTTGAAAATAATTCACATCAACATACTGATTTGCTGACACAGGCTGTGAGAAGGTGAAGGAGTCATGCTGGCAGTTCCGTTTCTTAACCGCTTCAGCCCCAGAAGATTTTACCCCCTTCCTGACCAGAGCAATTTTTGCGATTCGGCACTGCGTCGCTTTAACTGACAATTGCGCGGTCGTGCGACGTTCCACCCAAACAAAATTGACGTCCTTTTTTCCCACAAATAGAGCATTCTTTTGGTGGTATTTGATCACCTCTGTGGTTTTTATTTTTTC
Source organism: Aquarana catesbeiana (assembly GCF_042186555.1). Classification (NCBI taxonomy): domain Eukaryota; kingdom Metazoa; phylum Chordata; class Amphibia; order Anura; family Ranidae; genus Aquarana; species Aquarana catesbeiana. Next base: position 709,405,043 of record NC_133326.1, read on the forward strand.
TTGTGCTATAAACAAAAAAAAAAAACGTCAATAAGGATGACTAGGACAGAACATGAAAGACACATAGTGAAGGAGAGCAAAAAAAATCCCAAGAAATTCTTTAAGTATGTAAACAGTAAAAAAAGGAGGACCGACCATATTGGCCCCATAAAGAATGAGGAAGGACATCTGGTTACAAAGGATGGGGAGATGGCGAAGGTATTGAATTTATTCTTCTCCTCAGTCTTCATAAGGGAATCGGGGGGCTTCAGTAACCAAAACTGCAGTGTTTATCCTCATGACACATCACAGGAAGCACCTCCATGGTTAACAGAGGACAGAATTAAAATTAGACTTGAGAAACTTAACATTAATAAATCACCGGGACCAGATGGCTTGCACCCGAGGGTACTTAGGGAACTCAGTCAAGTAATTGCCAGACCATTGTTCTTAATTTTTACTGACAGTCTACTGACTGGAATGGTACCAGCTGATTGGAGAAAAGCCAATGTAGCACCAATATTTAAAAAGGGCCCAAAATACATCCCTGGGAATTACAGACCAGTTAGCCTAACATCAATAGTATGTAAACTCTTGGAGGGGATGATAAGGGACTATATACAAGATTTTAGTAATGAGAACAGTATCATTAGCAGTAATCAAGATGGATTCATGAAGAATCATTCTTGCCAAACCAATCTATTAACCTTCTATGAGGAGGTGAGTTGCCATCTAGATAAAGGAAGGCCCGTAGACGTGGTGTATCTGGATTTTGCAAAAGCATTTGACACAGTTCCCCATAAACGTTTACTGTACAAAATAAGGTCCACTGAAAACTGGCTGCAAGGGCGAGTTCAGAGGGTGGTGATAAATGGGGAGTACTCAGAATGGTCAGGGGTGGGTAGTGGGTCCCCCAGGGTTCTGTGCTGGGACCAATCCTGTTTAATTTGTTCATAAACGACCTGGAGGATGAGGTAAACAGTTCAATCTCTGTATTTGTGGACGATACTAAGCTTAGCAGGGCAATAACTTCTCCGCAGGATGTGGAAACCTTGCAAAAAGATCTGAACAAATTAATGGGGTGAGCAACTACATGGCAAATGAGGTTTAATGTAGAAAAATGTAAAATGATGCACTTGGGTGGCAAAAAATATGAATGCAATCTATACACTGGGCAGAGAACCTCTGGGGGAATCTAGGATGGAAAATGACCTGGGGGTAGGACCAGAGATAAAACGATAATTCTCTTGCTCTACAAGACTCTGGTCCGGCAGCACCTGGAGTATGCTGTCCAGTTCTGGGCACCAGTCCTCAGGAAGGATGTACTGTAAATGGAGCGAGTACAAAGAAGGGCAACAAAGCTAATAAAGGGTTTGGGGGATATTAGTTATGAGGAAAGGTTGTGAGCACTGAACTTATTCTCTCTGGAGAAGAGACGCTTGTGCTAAGGTTGGAAATAATGGATTAGAGTTCTACTTAAGTTGTTTGTCATTTCTCTGCATTATGTGTACGTGTCAGTATATGTTGCAAGACGTAGCTTGAGGTTTTCGCCTAAATGAGTGTCCAGCGCGATGTATGTTGAAATATACTGCTTGTTACCTTATATGGTAATTTTGCTGAAACCTATGTTTGTGTAACCAGCCCTATAAATGCTTCAATAAAGAAGGGCAGCAGCAGTTCAGTATGGGACCTTTTATGCTCGGAACTGATATACAGATACTCCTGATTCTGTGTCTTGCTTCTTTAAGAGCTAAATTTGGCAAAGCAATATAAACTAGAGGCAATTTAGTTGAGAATTGCACCTAACAGTTCTGGCGCCCGAACACAGGGACTCACCGATGATACTACAAGAGGTGGATGAATGAGACTGACGGAACAAAAGGAACAGGCATTTCGGGAACCACAGATTGAAAACCTGGCCAGGTAAGAAAAAGCTTTATTTTTCTTATATTCTGTGCTCCCCTGATTTGTGCCTATCCGTTCTGTCAGTTACGGTTCTCCTGGTTTAAAACACCAGCCTCTGTAGTGGTGAGTCTAGAATTACTGCACATTTTGGTTTATATTGCTGGAATTATTTGTTGTTTGTTGTCTGTCTGTCTTGTTGAGAAAGTAAATGAGCCTTGTCAAGGATGGTATGAGTTAGAAGGGGATTGCCGAACTAAGCAACGGAATGCGCCCTTTCGGGGGGGTCTGACGCTTATGCTTAACCTCACATCTAATTCATAAACCATAGGCGGGTTGAGAGTATAAGCCCTGTCTGCTCCATAAAGCAGGGATAAGAGTGCACGAGAGGGATCCCAGATACGGGGGGGGGGAATAAGGTCTCCATAAAGTCCGGAGATCTAGTCGGATACCTGGTCACTTAAAGGAATGTGTCACGTACCTGGTAGGTTGTGAGCCTGAAGTGCAGGAAAAGACCTCCCTTACAGCTCCCACTCCCGTTCCCCTGGAATAGAGACAGAGGGCCAGGAGTGAAGAGTGGTATGGGTGCCTGGCAGGATCAACAGTTGCTGAAAGTCCAGTAGTGGTGGCACCCTCTGAAGTCAGTAGTCTGAGGAGTAGACTGAGGACAGAGACTGGAATGCAGGACTGGAACCAGGAACAACAGCAGGTAATAGCAGACTGGAAGCTGGACTGGAACAACAGCAGAAGATAGCCTGGAACACTGGACTGGAACCAGGAACAACAGCAGGTAATAGACTGGAACGCTGGACTGGAACACAGCAGAAGGTAGCCTGGAATGCTGGACTGGAACACAGCAGAAGGTAGCCTGGAACGCTGGACTGGAACCAGGAACAACAGCAGGTAATAGACTGGAACGCTGGACTGGTACACAGCAGAAGATAGCCTGGAACGCTGGGCTGGAACACAGCAGAAGGTAGCCTGGAACGCTGGACTGGAACCAGGAACAACAGCAGGTAATAGACTGGAACGCTGGACTGGTACACAGCAGAAGGTAGCCTGGAACGCTGGACTGGAACCAGGAACAACAGCAGGTAATAGTAGACTGGAAGCTGATGAACACAGCGGAGGGTCAACAAGCCGGTGGTCAGTAACGTTCGGACAGCAGAGGTACCAGGGGTAATGCAGAGGGATGGTCAGGCAAGCCAATAGGGTCTGGTGCAGGCAGATAGCATGATCGTCAAACAGGAAGCCGGGTCAGATAACAGGAAACACAGATCAGATCAGGTAACACTCACAGAACGCTGTAGAGCAGACAGCGGGGATGGAGTGTGACAGGCAGGTTTAAATAGCCCGCCTGACACCAGCGGGAGTGCGCGCGCGCGTGCCCGTGCGTGACCGCACCCGTGAACGCGCGCGCATGCGCAATGGGACCCGTGGCCGGGTTCCCGTGCGCCTGGGACGCCGGTTACTGGCATGATCTTCGTGACATTGCCCCCCCCCAAGGGGCAGCCTCCGGATGCCCCTTTGAAAAAATTTCTCTGGATGAGCTGTTTTAAAGGCTTGTAACAGGTCTTCAGCATGAATATTATCCTCTGGTTCCCAAGAATTCTCCTCTGGGCCAAACCCCTTCCACTTTATTAAGAATTGATTTTGGTTACCTCTTTTCCTGTGGTCCATGATAGCCTCCACCTCGAATTCCTCTTCCCCATCTACCAGGATTGGATCAGGAGGATCCGTACTTCGACCTGGAAATGGGTTAGTAATAGATGGTTTAAGCAAGGACACGTGAAAAACTGGATGTACCTTTAGTGAATCCGGGAGTTCAAGTTCATATGCAACTTCATTAATTCTCCGTTTAACAGGGAATGGTCCAAGAAATTTGGGACCCAATTTCTTGGAAGGGCAGGCCAACCTGAGGTTTATGGTGGACAACCATACCTGATCCCCAGGTGCAAGTAAGAGCTCACCTCGCCTCTTTTTATCGAAGGTTGCTTTGTTGTACTCCTGGGTTCTGGTCATGGTGTCCTGTAAAACTTGGTAGTTAGAGGTAAAGAAATCCAATTTCTCCTGGACTGCGGGTACTGTGCATTCTGGAAGAGAGTTGGGTAAAAATGAGGGGTGGAAACCATAATTCGCAAAAAACGGAGTTTTCTTGATAGCAGAATGAATAGAATTGTTATAAGCGAATTCGGCCAATGGTAAAACAGCAATCCAATTATCTTGGGCAAAGGAAGAAAAACAGCGCAAATATTGTTCAAGGGTCTGGTTTGTTCTTTCTGTTTGCCCATTAGTCTGGGGGTGATAAGCCAATGAAAATGAGAGTTCAATGTCCAAGGTTTTACACAAAGCCCTCCAGAATCGAGAGGTAAATTGTACCCCTCGATCTGAAACGATGTTAACTGGTACCCCATGGAGCCTGACGACCTCTTTAATGAATGCTTGTGCTGTTTCTGTAGCTGAAGGAGTACACTTCATTGGGACAAAGTGCGCCATCTTCGACAACCGGTCCACTATGACAAAGATTGAAGTGAAGCCCCCGGCCGGGGGTAGTTCTACAATAAAATCTATTGAGAGCATTTTCCAGGGTCTATCTGGGACAGGCAGGGGTTTTAGTAGACCCCATGCCTTTGTTTTGTGCCCTTTGTTCCTAAGGCAGGTGGTACAGGACTCTACAAACTCTTTACAATCTTTGCGCAGCTGAGGCCACCAGAAGGTGCGCTGAACCAAATCAGTGGTCTTAGCCACACCGAAATGCCCAGCCAGCGCATGATCGTGGCAGAGCTCTAGTACTGGAACTCGTAGTGTTTCAGGTATAAAGATCCTACCCTCATGCCACAATAACCCATCCTTAACCTGTAGCTCTGTCTTAATGGAAGATTCTATTTCTGCGGAGGCCTGTTTAATCTGGGAAAGCAGGTTTCCCTGAAGTAGAAGAAAGTTCCCTGGAGACAAAATGGTGTCTGGAGGGGAAATCTCTTGAGGTTTGTGAAACATCCTAGACAGGGTGTCAGGTTTGGTATTCTTGGAGCCAGGACGGTAAGTGACATGGAAGGAGAAGCTGGAGAAAAAGAGAGCCCACCTGGCCTGACGTGGTTTCAACCTCTTTGCAGAACTCAAATACTCCAGGTTCTTATGATCTGTAAAGATTAAAACTGGATGAGCGGCACCCTCCAACAGATAGCGCCACTCCTCCAATGCTGACTTGATTGCCAACAACTCTCTGTCACCTACATCATAATTTCTCTCTGCCGTGGATAATTTACGAGAAAAGAAAGCCACAGGATGCAGCAGGGCTTTGGTGCCCTGTCTTTGGGATAATACTGCTCCTACAGCAATTTCAGATGCATCCACTTCTTGAATAAATGGCAGATTGGAATCTGGATGCTTCAGTACAGAGGCGGAGGTAAAAAGGCCCTTGAGAGTCTCAAAAGCCTTTTGAGCCTCGGCCGACCAATGGAAGCGTGTACCCTGTTTGGTAAGCTGTGTGATGGGTGCAATGATGGCTGAGAACCCCTTAATAAATTTGCGGTAAAAATTAGCGAATCCAACGAATCGCTGGATTCCTTTCTTTTCAGTCGGGACTGGCCAATCTAGAACAGCCGTGACCTTCTGGGGGTCCATTTTGATGCCCTTACTGGAGATGACTAACCCTAAAAATGGAATACTTTCCTGTTCGAATTCACATTTTTCAGCCTTTGCATATAGACCGTGTTGTCGAAGTCGGCCCAATACACTTCTGACGTGCCTGCGATGGGATTCAAGGGAACAAGAGAAAATCAATATGTCGTCTAAATAGACGATGACAAACAGGTCTAGAAAGTCACGTAACACATCATTAATAAAGTATTGAAATGTGGCAGGGGCATTACACAGGCCGAAAGGCATCACGAGGTACTCAAAATGTCCATAACGGGTACGAAAAGCGGTCTTCCATTCGTCTCCATCCCTGATACGAACTAAATTGTAGGCCCCACGGAGATCAAGTTTGGTGAATATGGTAGCCGTCCCCAGTCTCTGAAACAACTCTGGTACTAAGGGGAGAGGGTACCGATTCTTCACAGTAATTTTGTTTAGTTTGCGGTAATCCACACACGGCCTGAGGGTTTTATCTTTTTTCTGCACGAAGAAGATGCCTGCACCTGCGGGGGATGTGGATGGACGGATGAAGCCCCTTTTGAGGTTTTCGTCAATGTATTCCTTCAATGCCCCTTGCTCCACCTCAGTCAGGGGAAATATTCTTCCAAAAGGAATTTCAGCACCAGGAAGTAACTCAATGGGACAGTCATAGGCCCGGTGAGGAGGTAACACCTCTGCCCTCTGTTTACTGAATACGTCCAGGAAATCATGATAGGCGGAAGGAATGGATTGAAGTAGACTAGGATCTGTATCTAGGCATAACAGAGTAGAGTTCTCCTGGATGTTCTGGGTTCTGCAGAACTGTTGGCAGTACGGAGAGGGAAAGGTCACCTCACCCGTGATCCAATTTATGTCCGGATTATGGGCCTGTAACCATGGCATGCCGAGTATTATGGGGAACAGGGGTGAAGCGATAATGTCCAGGCGCAGCTGTTCCTGATGGACGTTGGAAACGAAAACGGGTATTGGCATAGTCTCTTGGGTGACAGGTCCAGACTTGATAGCGGTCCCATCAGCTAGATGGATAGAAAGTCCATGGGCTTTAGGTGACAAGGGTATTTGGTGTTGGATGGCAAAACGAGAATCCATGAAACAGCTGCAAGCTCCTGAGTCAATAATGGCGGTGATTTGTAGATCCTTCCCTGGAAGCTGTAGCAGAAGAGGAAGAGCAAGGTGAGTGGTATTTTTAACCAGAGATGTCACATAGTCAGTAGATAGGGATAAACACTTACGAAGTTTGAGGGGACAGTTCCTGACATAGTGCCTGGGTTCCCCACAATACAGGCACAAGTTATTTACTCAAAGACGTTGTCCTTCCTCTGGGGTGAGTGAAGGCCGCAGGACTCCTAATTGCATTGGCTCAGGTAAGTTAAGCGTGGAAGTAGGTGGTGTTGATGATGGGTGATGGGGAAACTTAGGGGTAACCCAAGTTGGACGAGAAGACCCCATAGCTTACTCAGACCTGCGCTCTCGTAGGCGTCGATCAATCTGGATAGCTAGATCGATTAAAGCATTTAAAGTCTGTGGTGTACCCACCCTGGCCAGTTCATCCTTCAGAGGATCAGAAAGTCCCAACCGAAATTGATAACGGAGAGCCGTATCGTTCCAATTAGTATCCGCACTCCACTTCCTGAATTCAGCCACATAATCCTCTGTTGCTCTGCGACCTTGTTAAAGGGTGTGTAGAGCCGCCTCTGCAGTTACAGATAGCTGGGGGTCATCATATAACTGGCCTAGTGCGTCAAAGAAAGTGGAGAGGTTGGTCAGAGATATGTCCTTTTGCTCTAGGAGGCGATGGGCCCAGGTTTGGGGGTCACCAGAGAGTAGAGAAATTACGTAGCCCACCTTTGTAGCCTCCAGGGAAAAGGTACGTGGCTGAAGAGCAAAAAATAGTTCGCAGGAGTTGCGGAAGGCTCTGAACTTATGGCGATTTCCAAAGAAACGTTCAGGTGTGGGAACCTTAGGTTCTGGAGGGAGCATCACCACCGTTGAGGAAGGCCCAACTGAAGGAGCAGGAGCAGAGGAAGCTCCCTGGGCCCCAATGGGGTTAGACAGGGTTAACACTCGTTCCTCCAGTCTGGTGTATCCTTGCTGCAGATTTTTGACTGCTTCAGTCAATCCTGCCAGGTGTGCACAGAGTTCCTCCATGGGAGACGTTCCCTGCTCATGCTCTGACATGACTGTCTGCTACTGTCACGTACCTGTTAGGTTGTGAGCCTGAAGTGCAGGAAAAGACCTCCCTTACAGCTCCCACTCCCGTTCCCCTGGAATAGAGACAGAGGGCCAGGAGTGAAGAGTGGTATGGGTTCCTGGCAGGATCAACAGTTGCTTAAAGTCCAGTAGTGGTGGCACCCTCTGAAGTCAGTAGTCTGAGGAGTAGACTTAGGACAGAGACTGGAATGCAGGACTGGAACCAGGAACAACAGCAGGTAATAGCAGACTGGAAGCTGGACTGGAACAACAGCAGAAGATAGCCTGGAACACTGGACTGGAGCCAGGAACAACAGCAGGTAATAGACTGGAACGCTGGACTGGAACACAGCAGAAGGTAGCCTGGAACGCTGGACTGGAACACAGCAGAAGGTAGCCTGGAACGCTGGACTGGAACACAGCAGAAGGTAGCCTGGAACGCTGGACTGGAACACAGCAGAAGGTAGCCTGGAACGCTGGACTGGAACACAGCAGAAGGTAGCCTGGAACGCTGGACTGGAACCAGGAACAACAGCAGGTAATAGACTGGAACGCTGGACTGGTACACAGCAGAAGATAGCCTGGAACGCTGGGCTGGAACACAGCAGAAGGTAGCCTGGAACGCTGAACTGGAACACAGCAGAAGGTAGCCTGGAACGCTGGACTGGAACCAGGAACAACAGCAGGTAATAGACTGGAACGCGGACTGGTACACAGCAGAAGGTAGCCTGGAACGCTGGACTGGAACCAGGAACAACAGCAGGTAATAGCAGACTGGAAGCTGATAAACACAGCGGAGGGTCAACAAGCCGGTGGTCAGTAACGTTCAGACAGCAGAGGTACCAGGGGTAATGCAGAGGGATGGTCAGGCAAGCCAAGAGGGTCTGGTGCAGGCAGATAGCAGGATCGTCAAACAGGAAGCCGGGTCAGATAACAGGAAACACAGATCAGATCAGGTAACACTCACAGAACGCTGTAGAGCAGACAGCGGGGATGGAGTGTGACAGGCAGGTTTAAATAGCCCGCCTGACACCAGCAGGAGTGCGCGCGCGCGTGCCCGTGCGTGACCGCACCCGTGAACGTGCGCGCATGCGCAATGGGACCCGTGGCCGGGTTCCCGTGCACCTGGGATGCCGGTTACTGGCATGATCTTCGTGACAGAATGCTTGTATATGTTGTAGCCGCCATTCTGGTTATAATATTTGTTAGTTGGCTAGCATATAAAGTAATTCGATTTCAGAAATCTCATCCTGGAGAGGTTTTTAGTATTCTGGCACCCTAGGAGGAAGGCAACGAGGAACTAGTGTAGCTTTTTCAGTATTTAATATTGTACACTAAGTGTCCCACACGCTACCTAGGCACGGACTGTCAGAATGGGCCAGCAGAACACGAAACCCCGTCAGGGAATTGTGGCGCATTATACGGTGCCACAGATAATTAAAAACATCTATGGGAAAGACGAAGCACAGGACTTAAAGGATGTCCTTCGTAAATTTAAGGTGAAAGGAGCAGCGGGCTTAGACCCGGATGTATGGAGTGAAATAAAAAGGGACAGACAAGGAGAGGTGTTAGAGAAGCAATGGATGCGTCAGGTTCAATGCTTAATTAAGGTCTCAAATAGAGTGAAAGAAGAGGGGTGGAAATATAATCCAGATTGTGATGGTTGGGATATGAAAGACAGAAGAACAAAAATTTTGAATTGAAATTTTAAATAATCTTAGTTCAACCATCCCACCCCCATACACTGACATAGAGCAAAATTCGCATAAGCCAGGGTTATATCCTGTACTTCAGGGTAGAGGATGGGTTTGTCAGGTTTGTGGAGCACAAAACCCAGAATGGGCAATAGAATGTGTGCATTGTGGGGCACAAAAACCTCATTCAGAAACTGTAGCCCCCGTACGCACTGATACACGCATTGTACAGGTAAATAATCCAGAATTTGGACAAGCAGCCCATCCAGACGCCCCACCTACTATTACTCGTAGGATGCAAATAAGGACTTGGGCACCATGGTCAGCAGACACCCTTATGGCATTAATACAGAGCGCCCCAGACCCGGTAGCAAAGCCAGCTGCTTTCTGTAGATTTGTGACCCAGTCGATGAATACACATGAAGCAACCTGGCAGGATGGGGAGGATTTATGCAGACATAAAATGACTCTGACCCTGTTTAACCAGTTTGTGACCGAAATAGGTCCGCATCGACCTGCAGACCGAGCTGACGGAGAGGAGAGGGGGTCCATATCACCCATGAAACAAATGCCAGGACAGACTATCGGAATTTTACTTATCTATGGAAAGTATGATGGCAGATGAGGGATTGGATTTGGCTTTGCCAGTCACGATCCGAGCCTTCAATAGACAGTTTATGGAAGGATTAATTCCACAGATAAGTGAAAGACTGAAAGCCTGCACACCAGAGTGGAGGGCAACTAGAGATAGAGGGACGTTGTTACAGAAGGCACAAGGCATAGAGGCGGACTTAGCAGAAACCAAAGGGAGGAAACATCATGCAATCAATGCGATTGTGGGTCCCCAAGAGCAAGGTAGAGGTTCCTCTCGCAAACCCCTTACCTGTTACTACTGTAACAAGATTGGTCACATCAGACGCAACTGTAGGAAAAGAATAAGGGATGAAGGAGAGGAAGGTGTTGATTCTCCAGTTAATCAGAGAAGGAACCAGCCCAGGGATAACAATAATAGTGATATTAGGCGGCAGGGAGATGGTCCACGGGCATGACTCGCCCCGGTTTTAGAAAGATCCAAAACAAAAATGCTTAAGACTACTATAACGGTTGGTAATAAGAAAATTTCTTGTTTAGTTGACACAGGAGCTTCACGCTCGCTACTTTCTGATTCTGAACTACTCCCTGAGCAAGAATCACCTGACACTTTATTGATAACTGGATATGATGGCATTTTAGCCGACGCCCCGCTGACAAAACCTCTAAAAGTTAAAGTAGGGAACCACATGTTCCTTTCACGCTTTCTGGTATCTAGAGGAGCCCCCACTAATTTGCTAGGAGCTGACATTTTGCAGAAAATAGGAGCTAACATTACCTATCACCCAGATGGCACTGTCACCTTAGCTATAGGGGATAATCAAGAACACATGGAGATGTGTAACCTGATACAATACCTAGAGGAGGAATCGGAACTGTCCGGTCCATCTCCTTCAGATTTGGATCAGATCTTGTCATCTCTTCCGGAAGAACTATGGGAGAAACATCCAGCTGATGTTGGACTTTTGCCCATACCTCCGGTTACCCTACAGCTGATTCCAGGAGCAGTGCTTCCCCAACAAAAACAGTATCCACTCAGTGCACCCCAAGAGGCGGCCATAGAAATGCAGGTCCAATCCTTGTTAAAAAGTGGAGCTTTAAAAGAGGTAAAATCACCGGCAAATACTCCTTTGTACCCGGTTAAAAAGAAAACAGTAGCCGGTAGTCCGGTTAAGTACAGAATGGTCCAAGACCTCAGAGCGGTCAACAAAATACTAGCCCCGATGACACCTTTAGTACCCAATCTACATACATTACTGTCACAAATACCATCAACCAGTATGTACTTTACGGTTATAGATTTGGCCAACGCTTTCTTTTCCGTCCCACTTGCGGAAGAATGCCAACTATGGTTTGCATTTTCCCTCAAAAATCGACAACTAACCTGGACACGCCTACCTCAGGGTATGGCGCATTCACCTACCTTATATTCGCAAGCATTGCAAACGGTGTTGGGAGAATGGGTACCACCATATTCCTGTGTGTTGTTACAATATGTGGATGATTTATTGTTATGCTGCCCAGACAAGGAAACTTGTTTGGCCACCACCCTTAATTTGTTGCGATTTTTGGCAGAAAAGGGTTGTAAGGTTAATAAGAAAAAGTTGCAGGTGTGTCAGGAAAAAGTTATCTTTTTGGGACATTGTATATCACAGGGTACAAGACACCTCACTGAGGAGAGGGTTCAAGTGATAAAGGGAATCTTACCCCCACGGAATTTCAAACAATTGCGTATGCTTTTAGGTATTGTGTCATATTGTAGACAATGGATACCACACGCTAGCGCTTTGATGCAGCCATTATACGATTGTTGAAAATTGTACCGTATATGCTTACAGAAGTAGCTTATGAGTCGTTTGTCACTTTGAAAAGGTTATTGATTTCTGCACCGGCTATCAGTATTCCAGATTATACTAAGACATTTCATCTGTACATTGCTGAGATCACTGGACACGCCACAAGTGTTTTGACACAGGCACATGTAAAACAAAGACCCGTCGCTTACTTTTCAGGAGCATTAGATCCAGTGTCCAGAGGTTCACCGTCCTGTGTACGGGCGGTAGCAGCGGTGTCGATAATCCTAGATAAGTCATCAGAGATTGTTCTAGACAATCTAGTTGTAGTGCACACCACACATGACATACATGCAATCTTGTCTCAAGTTCAGCCCAAACACATTTCCATGGCTAGGCAACTAAGGTTACAGTGTACTTTACTTTTACCTCCAAATGTCACTTTTCAGCGCTGTACAACCTTAAATTTGGCCACCTTTTTGCCTCTTCAGTCACCAGATTTGGCAAGAGGGAATAATAGTGCTAATAAGGAAGGAGATGAGGAAACTGACACCCTTCTGTTTAAAGAGATAGATGAGCACGATTGTTTTCAGCTCATGGAACAGGAGACAATGGGATTCCCACATGTTACAGATACACCAATCTTAAACGCTGAGCACACGTTGTACATAGATGGCAGCAGGTTTGCTGATGACAAGGGTAAATATCACACAGGGTATGCTGTAGTGACTGATACACAGGTGATTGAAGCACAGCCCTTACCAGCCCACATGTCAGCACAGGAAGCAGAATTAAAGGCTTTAGAACAAGCCCTAGAATACTTAAAAGGACGAGAAGGGAATATTTACACTGACTCTGCCTACGCTTATGGTGTAGCGCACGATTATGGCCACATATGGAGGGCTAGAGGTTATCATGTATAGGATTGTGAACCAAGGATGGCTCGCCCCTGGATTCAGTAGTACTGCGAGAAACTACTGTGCAGCCTGCCAAATCAACACCAGGTCCGAGCCCAATACCCCTTCCAGAGACTGCAAATTGACTACATACAAATGCCTAAGAGCAGCCCCTTTGAATTTGTCCTCATGTGTATCGATTTATTTTCAGGTTGGCCCGAAAGTTATCCAGTAAAATCAGCTACAGCAAAAGCCACAGCCAAGAAACTGATCACTGAGTTAATACCTAGGTTTGGTCTTCCTGAAATCATAGAATCAGATAGGGGGACACACTTTACAGGAGAAATCATGCAGAATGTGATGACCATGTTAGGGGTTCAACAAAGTTTCCACACCCCTTACCACCCACAGGGTTCAGGATCAGTGGAGAGAGTAAATAGGACAATAAAGCTAAAAATACAGAAAGCCATGCAAGAGTTAAACAAGCCATGGCCTGAATGCTTGCCTTTGGCTTTGTTCTCTATAAGATACACTCCAACAGGGAAAACAGGATTGTCCCCATATGAAATACTTTTTGGGAATGCACCTAGATTAGGTCTATACTTTCCACAGAGTATGCAATTGCAATGTGATAGTTTGACTGCATATGTGATACAGTTACAACAACGTCTAACTAAGATCCACAAAAGTGTGTATTCTTCTGTTCCAGACCCTAACTCAATAGCAGGTACACATACACTGCTACCAGGAGATTATGTATATGTTAAGAAACACACCAGAAAGACATTGGAACCTAGATTTGAAGGTCCTTATCAAGTGCTTTTGACCACAGCCACCTCAGTGAAATTGGAAGGAAAAGCAGCCTGGATACACGCTTCCCACTGCAAGAAAGGAGAAGAAAAATGAAGCCTTTGTTTCTGATATATTTCTTTAGTACTTTAAGTTATGCTTGGACTCCCGGTATCAATGTAACAGTTCATGAAAATAGTACTGATCTTAGATGGGTAAATCAGGATAAGAGTATAACACAATATCCTTACGAATGGTAAACGGTAGGAAATTTCACGGTGTCAGGACAGGAGGGTCCTTTTTATATGATGCAGAATATGGAATCACCAGTAGTGTGGATAAAAGCCAAATCACAAGCACAAGTAAACATAACTTTCCATTGGAGGGACAATTTAACATGGCCCTTTAATAACACACCGCATAAATGTCATAAGTTAGGTCCATCTGAAACATGGAGAGAAGTAAAAGACAAATTACTACAGTTACTTAGAACTCCGAATTCAAAAGAATACGAGACAGCACAGAAGGGAAAAGGTCCTAGACCAGCAAGGGGAAGTGGGCAATTCAATCTAATAGGTCCTCTTAGTACCAATCAATCTGCAACTTATATTTGTACAGCATGGTATTTTGTACCAGTAAGGAAATGGGAAAACACAACAGGAGGATATATACAATGGCAACATTATGGTTTCAATATAAAGATAGAGGACGCTCTACCCACCATCTTCGAATCCTCTGTATTAACTCCTATTCCTAGATCTTGCATAAATGTTTCGGTATCACAACAGAAAACAAAAATCAAATTTAATGTAACTTTTCCCCAGCTACCAGAATGTAGGTATCGCCGAGAATGGTATGATACAGTTCTCGGGGCTGCAGGAACCGGAATGGGAATAATGAATGGGATACAGATGGAAATGATACAAAATAAGTGGAAACGTGCAGGAAGTCACATAGCTGATAGTTTAATAATCACAAGCAAATGGTTACCTACAACATTCGAAACACAAATTAGTCAGGTACAATTAACTAAATATCTCAATATTATGGTTAATCACACAGCACTAGCCAGTCTGGAGTTGTGGAAAGCAAATCAGAAGTTCATAAACATTACTCAATGTGCTTTTTCTACACTATCTTATCACATTCAAATTAATAGAGCTTGAGATGAGCTACGATTAGGGAATTATCGCACTTGGATGAACTATTTCAAGGGTTTAAATTTAGAAAGTACATGGTTTGAAGTACCAGGAAAAGAAGTTGAATGTGAGGAAAGATGGTGTGCTGGAAGATTTGATGTATACAAAGTGGAGGAGGTCCAGGTAATGTGTAAGTTAATAGTGATGCCACTCCTGATAGGAAAGGATCTACCTAAATTTTGGTACCCTGAGGTTTATGGACACTATGTAGATACACAAAACATGACTCATGATCTAAGTCTATGTGCTAAAACTAATAAGGGAATAGTCTGTGGAAGAAGTTCTCCAGTCTATGAACCTTGCTTATTGAAACATCAATCTAACATATGTAAGTTTCAGAGATTACCAGTAGGTGTAGGAAACAGATTTATGGAGATAGGACCACAACATATTTGTTTAGTCACAAATGATCAGGAAACTATGGAAAGTTTAAATAAAACGGCCCCTTTTTCAGGATGCGTAAAGAATGTTAAAATGCTTAAATGGCAGAATGACACTTTCCTTTTTGAACCAGATGCACATAGAATATTTAATCTAGAATGGACGGTAGATAATCTTACTGATACTACACCTTTTATAATATCATTAGAGCTCTTACGGCAAATATTAAATGAGTCCGAAATACTTAGAAAACACATAGAGACACAAGAACATACCCTTCAAAATAATCTAATATCTGCGGTTATAGATAAAGGGAAATTAATACATTTATCCTCACAAATAAGAGATGAAACAACACATCACTGGTATGATGTATTTGCTGGATGGTCACCCACTGCTACGGCAAAACTGGATGCTCAATCCGATACTTATTCTAATTTTAGCTTTTGTACTGCTTACCGTGATAAACTGTTGCTTATATAGGAAGATTAAGGCACGAACAGACAGAAAGAGAAAGGTATTAGGAACTCTAATGACAAAAAGGGTAACTTGACATCACCCCTTTTCTATTCTCTTTGCTTATAAGATGCAGGTATGTATTTGAGGGATGAGGGTAAATAGAGAAGACTTATCCTCCTCTGACAACCCGCGGTCAGGGATAGTACTCTTTGAAGTATCGGCTATTCACTTGTTTGCAAGGACCCAGAATCGTGGAGGGGATGATGTCAAAGGGGGAAATTGATAAGGTTGGAAATAATGGATTAGAGTTCTACTTAAGTTGTTTGTCATTTCTCTGCATTATGTGTACGTGTCAGTATATGTTGCAAGACGTAGCCTGAGGTTTTCGCCTAAATGAGTGTCCAGCACGATGTATGTTGAAATATACTGCTTGTTACCTTATATGGAAATTTTGCTGAAACCTATGTTTGTGTAACCAGCCCTATAAATGCTTCAATAAAGAAGGGCAGCAGCAGTTCAGTACGGGACCTTTTATGCTCGGAACTGATATACAGATACTCCTGATTCTGTGTCTTGCTTCTTTAAGAGCTAAATTTGGCAAAGCAATATAAACTAGAGGCAATTTAGTTGAGAATTGCACCTAACACTTGAGAGGGGATATGATTTCAATATACAAATACCGTACTGGTGACCCCACAATAGGGATAAAACTTTTTCGCAGAAGGGAGTTTAACAAGACTCGTGGCCACTCATTAAAATTAGAAGAAAAGAGGTTTAACCTTAAACTACGTAGAGGGTTCTTTACTGTAAGAGTGGCAAGGATGTGGAATTTCCTTCCACAGGCGGTGGTCTCAGCGGGGAGCATCGATAGTTTCAATAAACTATTAGATAAGCACCTGAATGACCACAACATACAGGGATATACAATGTAATACTGACATATAATCACACACATAGGTTGGACTTGTTGGACTTGTGTCTTTTTTCAACCTCACCTACTGTGTAACTATGACAATTTTGAAAAAAAAGGCGTGCGGCGGTCGGCAAGTGGTTAATAATAGTGTTTCCTCTCTCACCAATCAGTATTGTGTCTGGGCCATCAACAATAAAGAGTTTCACATGTATATGAATGTATTATTTCTTCTTTGTGTCTGAAAGAAGTTTGTGTCTATGAAGGTAATAGCATGACTCCATGAATGACATGTCAATGTCAATATACACTCAGCTGTGTGTGTAATCTGTGTAAAATTTTTTGCATTGATACATGTCCCCCGGGGCAGTACCCGGACCCCTATACCCCTTTTATGGCAAATTACTTGCATATAAGCCTTCAAAATGGGCACTTTTGGTTTTTCCTGTTCGGCTCCCATAGACTTCAAAGGGGTTTGCCATTTGGGTTAGAACTTTCCCCCTATTCGGGAGTTCTCCTACAAAACGAAAAGGGGGGTGTAGATATTTACAGAGGAAATCCCTGCTAGTTTTGAGCTGCTCCAATGGGGCACTTTAATGCCTCGTACACACGATCGGACATTGATCGGATATTCTGACAACAAAATCCATGGATTTTTTCTAAGGGATGTTGCCTCAAACTTGTCTTGCATACACACGGTCACACAAAGTTGTCTGAAAATCCGAATGTTCTGAACACGGTGACGTAAAACATATACGTCGGGACTAGAAACGGGGAAGTAGCCAATAGCTTTCGTCTCTTAATTTATTCTGAGCATGCGTGGCACTTTGTGCGTTGGATTTGTGTAAACATGATCGGAATTTCCGACAACGGATTTTGTTGTCGGAAAATTTTATAGCCTGCTCTCAAACTTTGTGTGTCGGAAATTCCGATGGAAAATGTGTGATGGAGCCCACACACAGTCGGAATTTCCGACAACAAGGTCCTATCACACATTTTCCGTCGGAAAATCCGACCGTGTGTACAGGGCATTAGAGTTCAGGCCCTATGGACTTTGTCTGTATAGATTTTCTCGGCATTGACAGCGATTCAAGAGGAATTGGAATTGTACTGGCAGTGACTGTAATGATATCACGTTCTAGACACCCGAAAAGCTGTAGCTAGCGGCCATTTTGTTCAGGAATCATACGTCAGCCATGACAGTTTGGCAGAATAGTTACACATTGCAGCAGTAATCTTAACCATCCTCCCTTAATTCATGGAATTCATAGGCTTAATTCCCAGGCTCACTTTGCCGTTATCTCAGCTTAGAGACATCAGAAACCAACACTTGGGCCTGTGCTGGGCTGTAAACAGCTAATTGAGTCCTGGTAGGAAGTCTGTTTCTGCTGTCCAGGTAGTGCCAGTCATCTAGAGCCAAGGGTGAGCATGCCAAATCGCACCCCCCGCCCAAGATGTATGAGCATTATGTATCAGCAAAAATCCCCCCCCCCAAAAAAAAAACTTGAGCACTAATCTGCATGCTTACCCCCTAAGCATAAATTCCCTCTCCTCCCAATAAAAATCCGCCCCCTGCTGAAATCCCCTTCCCAGCATGAATATTTGCCCCCCCTACTCAAATCCTCTTATTCCCCATATGCCCTCAGCATAAATCCACCCCTGAAAGAAATTCCCCCCTTCCTAGTACAAATCCTCTAACCCTCACATTCCCCCTCTGAGCACAATCCTCTCCTCCCACTCCAAATCCCCCCCCCCCCAGCACAAATTCTCCCAAATCTCCCATCCTAGCACAAGAACCCCCCCCAAAATTTCCCCATTGTAGCACAAATACTCCAATCATCCCTGCTAGCCCCAACCCCCCCCCCCCAAAAAAAATCCCCTTCTAGCACAAATCCCCTCCCCTCTACCATATTAGCTTTTCTAACCAAAAAAAAACCCCAAATCCTCTTCCTCCACCCCCCTCCCAATCCCCTCATATCACTACTTCTAGCACACCGCCCCCCAAATTTCCCCTCCTTAAACAATTCTTTTCCCCTGCCACCCCCCAAATATCCCCTCCCCAACCTCCTTGTGGTGCCCCCCCTCACCTCACATGATACCACAGTGCCCAGGGCAGCAGTCCCTTCTGCCCACCCCTTGTCCCGGGCCCTGTGTCCAGGCCTATCGTAAAACTATAACCAAATCCATTAAGAATACCTAGCATGCCATCAAAGGATACCCAGAATTAATGAGGATCGTAAAAGGCATTCAGAGCAGAAGTGACCTTTCGGAGGCCTCTGCCCAATTCAAAACTTAAGAAATCCACACACGATTCATCAAATCAGACAGGAACATGACTTTAATAATTTTAATAAAATGAATACATTAATAAAAAGTTTTATATTTGAATGCGGAATTTCACACTGAACGAATCAAGTTCATACATGACCACACTAAAATGTACAAAAGGGAAGATAGCTGTCAGATGCCTCCTGGGTGACACTTTTATCTGAGCTATCCTGTGTTCAGTATCCCTGGACACAGAGTCCAATGCTGAACCATAATCTATCAGTTTCAAGAATGCAACCGGTACATATTGGGAGATATGTAATGTGTATGTAAGGGAGGGTCCTAACTTTGAAGAGGGATAGCTTTGTTATGGCAGCTGCCAGCTGCCATAACCCGGTATACTCTTCTTCAGCGCGCGGTCCGGTTTCCGATAATGGTGGTCTCTGCTGCAGATTCGCAGCAAGATCACTTTTATCGGCAACGGGAGAGGTGCCCCCCCTCCGGTGCCCTCCATAACTGACTGGAGCCGTCGGCAGCGGCCAAGGCGATCGGATCCTTCTCCTTCTTTGGTATGGAGATGAGCGAGGGGAAGATGGCCCCCACCCGTCTCCATACCATTGCAGGGCGGAAGCGACGTCAAAACGTCACTTCCACCCATAGCTCTTAAAGGGCCATTTTTTTTTTTTTCAAATGACAAATTTTTTATTTTATTTTTTTATTGCATTTTTAGTGTAAATATTTTAGTGTAGTATTTTTGACCCCAGATCTCATATTTAAGAGGTCCTGTCATGCTTTTTTTCTATTACAAGGAATGTTTACATAACTTGTAATAGGAAAAAAAGTGACACGATTTTTTTTAAAAAAAAGAACAGTGTAAAAATAAAAAATAAAAGGTAAAATAAATAAGAAAAAAAAATGTAAACGCGCCCCGTTCCGACGAGCTCGCGCACAGAATCGAACGCATATGTGAGTAGCGCCCGCATATAAAAACGGCATTCAAACCACACATGTGAGGTATCGCCGCAATTGTTAGAGCGAGAGCAATAATTCTAGCCCTGGACCTCCTCTGTAACTCAAAACATGCAATTTGTAGAATTTTTTAAACGTCGCCTATGGAGATTTTTAAGGGTAAGGTAACATTATCTTTCACATTATAAAAAAAAAAAAAATTGGGCTAACTTTACTGTTCTTATTTTTTAATTAAAAAAAATTTATTATTTTTTAAAAAAGTGCACTTATAACACCGTGCGCAAATACGGTGTGACAGAAAGTATTGCAACGACTGCCATTTTATTCTCTAGGGTGTTAGAAAAAAAAAGTATAATGTTTGGGGGTTCTAAATAAATTTACTAGCAAAAAAAACTGTTTTTAACTTGTAAACAACAAATCTCAGAAAGAGGCCCGGTCCTTAAGTGGTTAAACTGTTATCAACTCTTGCCCAGCCCATGGACACTAGCATGGGCTGGGCAAGGGTTGATGACAGTTTAACCACTTAAGGACCGAGCCTCTTTCTGAGATTTGTTGTTTACAAGTTAAAAACACCACCCCTTTGATCTCAGAGAAAAGGGAAGATGCCAAGACAGTAGTCCAGTTCTCCTTTACCATCAAATCAGAAACATCTGCCAAGTTTGAGAACCATTTTGAAACCTGGCTCATCGACCGAACTCTGTTCAACCCCAGGAAATTTATTGCAAGTATCCTTCCTACTTAATTCTACCTTGTCTCTCTGTTGCTGTATATTGTCTTTATTTCTTTGAAACACCTTTTTTCTGTAAATATTTTATTTGCACCAATTTTGACCTTTTCGATATTAAAACCTTATTTTGAAAATTGTTAACCTTGTCCCTAAAGCTCCTAATGCAAGCTAGAAAAGAACCTGTCTTTTGAAGAGTGCTACTGTATAGGACGATTATTCCGAAATCATAATTGGTATTTCTAATATTATGAGTCCCTCCAGCTCGGTCCGAGGAGGTGGTGGCAGTTGAAGGGTTAATTGCATAATTAGCCCAGTGACAATCGCTCTCAGGCTGCTGGCACCTAGATTGTGGTCCTGCAAGCTGGAAAAATCATG
This sequence comes from Aquarana catesbeiana, assembly GCF_042186555.1. Classification (NCBI taxonomy): domain Eukaryota; kingdom Metazoa; phylum Chordata; class Amphibia; order Anura; family Ranidae; genus Aquarana; species Aquarana catesbeiana. The sequence continues at coordinate 709,425,804 of NC_133326.1, forward strand.
ATGCATGCATCTGAGAGTGGCATTGTTATGTTAGTGACAGCGCTGTGTGAGATTGGCCAGTCCTTTGTCACGAGTTAGTGAGGAGGGCAGGGATCTGATACCCGTGTTTGTCACAGTGACCACTTTACCCGATATGTTCAAGCTTTTGCTACAAAGGATCAAAGGGCAGTAACAGTTTCGAGCCTGTATTGGGAGAAGTATTTTATCCATTACGGCCCACCCACAGGTTACACACAGATCAGGGCAGAGATTTTGAGAGCAGACAAATTAAAGAATTACTTCAGCTGCTGAAAGTTCACAAAAGTTGAACCACCTGTTATCACATTGAAGGTCATGCTCTCCCTGAGAGAATCAGTAGGACCTTGCTTGATATGTTGGGTACCCTACAGGCTGATGATACCTGGAGCCACAGGGTTAGATACACTCCTATCTTTGACACACAGGATCTGGAGCACCTGCTTCAACCAGGGGGACACACCTTCCTCCTGACTAGGGATAGGCCGAACGATCCCCTGTTCAGTTCGCACCAGAACTTTCGAACATTGGACCCAAATAACAAACCCCCTTGAAGTCTATGGGACCCGAATGAGACAAATCAAAAGTGCCCATTTTGAAGGCTTATATGCAAGTAATTGGGCATACAATGGTTATGGGGGGCCGGGTATTGCCCCGGGGGACAAAAAGTTGGTAAAAAAATGTCATTTTTAAATGAGCAGTGATTTATTGATACTTAAACTGAAAGTATAAAAATGAAAAATTCCTTTCAATATAGTGCCTGGGGGGTCCCCATAGTCCACCTGTAGAGTGGCACATCTGTACTGTGTATAGAAGCTGCTGCAGCAATAATTGCATTTATAAAGGCCAAAAAATGAAGTTTTCGCTGCAAGCTTTCTTTATTTTGTAAGCAACGGCTTGGGGAGTCAGTCTGTATGATGAGGCCACAATGTAGTGCATGGGGAACAAGATTAGAGATGTTTTGGATACATTCTGGTGTCTCTACCACAGACTTTGGATTTCTACTTCTGTAATGGGTATGTAAAAATTGTTCTTTGGCTGTCAGTGGTGCCTTCACACTGTAACCCTATAGAGGTATCCTTGATGAAAGCAAGAATTGGCCTTGCTGTCAAAAATTGTAATGATATGCACCTGTCAAACAGGTGTGGAAAATGTTCTTTGGGTGTCGGTGGCGCCTTCCCACCGTAACCCTATAGAGGTACTCTTGATGAAAGCAAGAATTGGCCTTGCGGTCAAAAATTGTAGTGATATGCACCTGTCAAACAGGTGCGTAAAAATTGGTCTTTGGGTATTAATTGTGCCCATCATACCTACAGCAAAAACATTCTTCCAGATGAAATCAACACCCACAATACTAGGCAGCCTAGAAGTCCCACAGAGATTACACATCCCAAAAAGACTTAATCTGTGACATCAGCATCAGGGGCTTCATAGCTGGTAATCCAGGACTGACTAATTTTGATAAAAGTCAGACGGTCCACGGAGTCTGTGGACAGACGTTCTATGATCAGTAACAAAACCTCCAGCAGCAATGAAGGCCTGTTTGGAAAGCACGCTGGATGCAGGGCAGCCCAGCAGCTTAATAGCATACTGGGCAAGTTCTGGCCAGTGGTCTATTCTCATGACCCAGTAATCCAGTGGATCGTCGACTGTAAAGCTCTCCATCTCTGTTTTCGTCCCTAGATAATTGCCCACCATGTGATGCAGATGCTACCGATGGGATGTGGAAGCTGACAGCCCTGGGCGGCGAGGACTAAACAAATTCAGAAATGCATCACTTAGGCGGCCGCCTTCTCCACCACTCCTCTCTTGACCAACAGAAGCTACGTTTTCCATGATACTCTAACCTACCAGTGTCGGGAAAAGCATTTGATAAACTTCCCTTTAACGTGTCCTCAAGAGATTTCATCTTCTGCTCTCTCTGTGGGGACGGGATGAGTTCTGAGACTTTCCCCTTATAACGCCGATCAAGGAGGGTTGCCAACCAATAGTGATACTTTTCCTTTAAGCCATGTATTCTTGGGTACTTTCGCAGGCTTTAAAGCATGAGGGAGCCCATGCACCGCAAATTTGCGGAGGCATGAAAAGCAGACTCCTCAGGGTCACTGAGGATTATAGTATCTGGAACTGCTTACTCCCAGCCACATTCTACTCCCAAGGGTTCTGCAGATGGAAAACCATCTCTTACTGTTTGATGTATGTCTTCCTCTGCTTCAATGCCTCAGAAACTGCCAGAATCCTCCTCCTCCTTCTCTCTCTCCTCTTGTGTGTTCTGTGGCACTGGAACAATGGTGTCTGCATAAAGTGAGCCTTGAGAGGAAAGAAAGGCTCATAATCCTTGTGGCCTCCTCAAATGGTGACAATATAGTGCACGCATCCTTTATGAGCAGCCATTGGCGTGGGAAAAAAAAGCAGAGCCGGCCTGAGCCTGTCGTTGTGCCATACTCACACAGGTACTTGTTGATGGTCCTCTGCTGCATGTACAACCACTGCAGCATTGCCAAAGTCGAGTTCCACCTGGTGGGCATGTCATGAAACACGCAGTTTACAGGCAGGTGGAATTCCCACTGAATTTCAGCCAACTGAGCACTGGCTGTGTATGACCGCCTAAAATGGCTACACACTCTTCTGGCCTGCTTTAGTAGATCTTCTAACCCTGGGTACCTATTTAGGAAACGCTGCACCACCAAATTGAGGACATGTGCCAGGCATGGCACATGTGTCAACTTTCTCTATCTAAGGGCGTACAGGAGGTTTGTGCCATTAGCCATAGCACACTACTATTCCTGGCTCCAGCTGGCGTGGCGTGAACCACCTATGGGCCTGTCCCTGCAGAGCTGCAAGAATCTCTGCTCTGGTGTGGTTCCTGTCCCCTAGGCACACCAGCTGAAGCACTGCATGGCACCTTTTAGCCTGACTCATTGAATAGCCCTTTGAACGCTTAGGGGATACTTGAGGTTCATAGGACAATTCAGCAGAGGAGGGCATGGAGGAGGAGGAGGGGGTAGAACTGACAAATCTGGCATCATCACCAACTGTATGGACACGTGGGGGGCACAACAAGCTGTAGCACTGTCATGGTTATGCAATAGAGTTTTGTCTGTCAGCTTACCTGTCTCCATGTGTTCATCTCTAAAGACCAGCTGACTCTTACCTGACTGTTTTTATAAACTCTCCTCTAGCAAGGCTCCACCCCAGCTCCTATCAGAGAACTATATATTAACCTCTGCACTGCAGGCCAGCCCTGCTGATCAACCTTTGTGTGTTTTGGCTTCCTGTTCCTGCCTGCCGTGTGCTCTACGTTTGTTTCTGTTACCGACCTTAGCGTGTTCTTAACTATTCCTGTCTGCTCGTGACCCTGACCTTTGGCGTGTCCCTGACTATTCCTGTTTGCCTGTGACCCTGAACCTTGGCGTGAACTCTGTTGTCCTTGTCTGCTTGTGGCCCTGACCTTGGCTTATTCCTTTACTATCCCTATCCTCCTGTTGCCTACTGTGGGTGTGAGCTGGGGGACCCTGGGGGTTGTGACCTGGAGCCAGTTGCAGCCCAGTCCATCCTCACCACTAGAGGCTCTGGTGAACACCTGCTGACTCTTAGACTCCGTGCCCCATGGAATCTTACGCTCTAACCCCGGTGGGATCCGTGTTGGTGTTCCAGCACCCCTGCCTTCCTTACCACCCTGACTCCCATCCGCTGCAGTCAGCCGTAGGGTCCACTACCTGGCGGTGCACTCCTGATCCCATCGGTGTGCATCTGTCACCTAGCCTCAAGGTGACCTGACAAGCACTGAGCCCTGTCCTGCATCCTTCCGAGTTGCAAGCAGAGTTACCCAGTGTGTTGTGAACGAAATATATCCGAGGTGAGTAAGGAGGAGGGACAGATTTGTGCCACTTTTGTGAGGGTTTTAGGTGCTCTTGCCAATGGGCTGAGTGGTGGGAGGTTAAATGCCTTGTCAAGCATGTGGTACCCAAATGGTTGGTGTTTATGCCATGCTTGATGTGCTTGAGATCGGCTGCACATGTACTAAAAAAGGCCCAGACAGCTGAGCTGTAGGAAGTGGGCCAGGACATAACAGCTCCACAATGTGATGGAATAGAGTGGCTGCTCTCTACTCTTCCATGATGGCTGCCTCATTGCAGTTGTGCCTCACCCTCACTTTCCTCCTCTGCTCTATCTGGCACCCAAGTTGAGTCAGTGACCTCATCATCATCATCTCCTCCATCCTCATTACCACTGGAGACAACGTGGCAATACACTGCGGCTGGGGGAACATGACTGCCCATTTGTGTACCAGTGTTCTCCCCTCATGTTCCTGCTTTCCTCAACCTCATAGTCAGAACCAACATCTGAATCAAGTAATGGCTGTGCATCGTCAAGGAGCAAGTGGCTGATGCTGTGTTCAAATAACTCCACTGACTCCTCCATGCCTGATGCTGGGGTTATGGCAGGAATAGCTGTGGACAAGGAGGTAGGTTTTGCCACTCTGGCAGCTTCAGGGGACTGTACACTAGTCTCTGCTTGGGTGACGGAGGATGAGGATCATTTAGTAAGCCAGTCCACCACCTCCTCTGCATGCTGTGGCTGGATAGCACGGGCAACATCAGTAAACAAAGAAAATTATGTCCTGCCTGAGGACTGGCCCTTACAGTGCCATGGGAACGTCTGCCTCTCCTTGCTATTCTCCCAGACATGATGGGGTGAGTGGTGGTGCTTATTAACAAAATGTAATAAAGATGTGTAAATGTATATGTGGATGCACTTAAATCAATGTTTGGTGCACTTTAATTTGAGTATTCACGACAGACACACTCACCGGATACGCTATAATACACTGCAATATACTGCATCAAACATGCAGTAACGCACAAAACTATATGGTGTTAACCTTGCAGTAACGCACAGAAGTATATGGTGTTAAAGTTGCAGTAACACACAGAACTATATGGCGTTAAAGTTGCAGTAACGCAATTAAATATACAGCGTTAAACTTGCAGTAACGCACAGAACTATATGGGTTTAAACTTGCAGTAACGCAATTATATATATGGTGTTAAACTTGCAGTAACGCACAGAACTATATGGCGTTAAACTTGCAGTAACACACAGAACTTTATGGCGTTAAACTTGCAGTAACGCACAGAACTATGTGGTGTTAAACTTGCAGTAACGCAATGAAATATATGGCGTTACACTTGCAGTAACGCAATGAAATATACAGTGTTAAACTTACAGTAACGCACAGTACTATATGGCGTTAAACTTGCAGTAACGCAAAGAACTATATGTCATTAAACTTGCAGTAATGCAAAGAACTATATGGCGTTAAACTTGCAGTAACACACAGAACTATATGGCGTTAAACTTGCAGTAATGCAATGAAATATATGGTATTAAACTTGCAGTAACGCATAGAACTATATGGTGTAAAAACTTGCAGTCCGATGGCTTTGTGTACACACGATCGGACTTTGCTCCATCGGACTTTTGTTGCGGGAAAGTTTGTCCGTTCGCACAGCCAACAAAAGTCCGATGGAAACTGAAAAAGTTTGTCCGATGTAGCGTACACACGGTCGGATGTTGCTCTAAAACAGCTAATTTGCATGTTTGTTGTCAAAAAGTCCAATCGTGTGTACGGCCCTTTAGACTTGCAGTAACGCAATGATCTATATGGCGTTAAACTTCCTGTAACGCACAGAATTATATGGCGTTAAACTTGCAGTAATGCACAGAACTATATGGCGTTAAACTTTCGGTAATGCACAGAATTATATGGCATTAAACTTGCAGTAATGCAGAGAACTATATGGGTTTAAACTTGCAGTAATGCAATGAAATATATGGCATTAAACTTGCAGTAACATAATGAAATATACTGCGTTAAACTTGCAGTAACACACAGAACTATTTGGCGTTAAATTTGTAGTAACGCAATGAAATATACAGATGCTTACAGTAACGCACAGAGCTATATGGCGTTAAACTTGCAGTAATGCAATAAACTACACGGCGTTAAACTTGCAGTAATGCACCAAACTATATGGCGTTAAACTTGCAGTAATGCAATGAAATATACGGCGTTAAACGTGCAGTAACTCACAGAAAAAAACTGCATTAAACAGTCACTTCACTCACACTGACGGAACTATCCCTACATTCACATTAATGTAAAGATTAATGAAAGGTGATCGCACTACAGTCACAGACTGAACTATCCCTACATAGACACTAATGTAAAGCTAAATGGTGGTCGCACTACACTCACAATGACTGAACTATCCCTACATTCACACTAATTTAAAGATGAATGGTCGCACTACACTCATACTGAACTATCCCTAGATGAACACTAAAATGATATTCTACACTGACAATAGAATCAGAACAGCACACTATAGCACACTAATGCCCCGTACACACGGTCGGATTTTCCGATGGACAATGTCCGATCGGAGCGTGTTGTCGGAAATTCCGACCGTGTGTGGGCGCCATCGGACATTTTCCATCGGATTTTCCGACACACAAAGTTGGAGAGCAGGAGATAAAATTTTCCGACAACAAAATCCGACCGTGTGTGGCCTGTTCCGACGCACAAAGTGCCACGCATGCTCAGAAGAAATTCTGGTAAACTTAGCGTTCTCAATGGATACAGCACTTTCGTCACGCTGCAATGTTCAAAATGGTTTAATACAGCGCACTCTCTTCTTCTTTATAATGTGCCAAGAATATATTAGTTTTGATGCTCATATTCACACACACTTCTCACAAACTTCTTTCATTACTATTTATCGGGATTCCCTCAATATATTTTGATTTCTCACATCTGACAACATATTTTTTTTTTTTTTTTGACTTTAATGTAGAATCTTTTTTTGTGTTTCTCTTTTTTAATTTTTTTTTTTGGTGATTTTGATTTGTACTCCCGAAAATGTTTGTGTGTTTTTTGTGACAAGTTCCCGCAACACCATTGATATGTTGTTCTATTTAATCTGTAGGAGATTGTTTGGTGTTGTTGTCCCTTGTTAATTTCCAATTTTATGTTAGAAATGTACCTGAATCGTCACCAACAAACTGTCCTTTTTGGATGAAAACACACACAGGAGAGTAGAATTTACCGAAAAAATTTTTATTAAGGGGTCACAACTATAAACAAAGAGGGAGGCAACGCTGGAAAAACTGCAGAAGTGGGCGAAGCCTTGGACCCCCAGGGCAGATATCAATTATTTAAAAGCAAAATTGGTGGCCTGAGGAGTCCATATCTAAGGGAGTGCAGTCTGGTCCAGAAGTCCCAGAGATCCGGAAAGCAGCAGATGACATCTGTGTCCCCAGGCTGTGGTCATACGAGAGACTGCATCTTCTGTCAGACCAGACTGAACCCAGGGTCATCACTCTTTGGTCTTCCTTCCACGCTTCCTTCCAGCCTTTGGCTGTGGTGGTCTAGTTGTGGCAGCAGGAGGAGGAGGAGGAGGAGGATCGTCCATCTCAATGACATCCGTCTTGTGTGTCAGTTCCCCACTCTCCCCCTTACGTAGGACTTTATAAATCAGGTCCTCAGAGATCTTGCGTTGGCCCTCCTGCATGCCCAGCAATTTGGTGGCAGCCATGCAGGCAAAGGCCTCTTCAGAACTGGGGAAGGCTCTGAGGGATGCCGAAGCCTCCTGGATCAGCCTGTATGCTGAATCCTGCACAGGACTGGGAGTGGCCTTCCTGGCCCTTTTGTATGGCAGGCGGAGGGGAGGAACCTGAGACTCAGTCAGGCTGCGACTTGTCCCAGGCTTCTCTTGGCTGACACTTAGCCCCGCCTCCTCCTGGCTGACACTAATCCCCGCCTCCTCCTGGCTGACACTAATAATCCCCGCCTCCCCCTGACTGCCACATTCCACAGCCTCCTCCTGGCTGAGGTCTTCCTGTGTATGAAAAAGGGACATAGTTTTAGTATTTTTTACATCAATCACACACAATTTTCACCTCCTGACTGCTCACTACTGTCTATTGATATGTAAAACACTTTCAATTAATGATCAATAATAACATCTAGTAAACATCATTTATTTATTGGCCAGAAATCTGTAGAAGAATGCTATACCTGACTCCAGCTGGGCTCCTCCACTTCTTCCTGGCTGGAAGGCCCAGGTTGGACATCAGAAGCCTCAGCTGGGATGGAAGGAAGGGTGGAAGGAAGAGTGGAGAGGGATTCCCTGACTTCAGTGTGGTCTGACAGAAATCGCAGTCTCTCATAGTACCACAGCCTGGGGACATAAACGTCATCTGCTGCAGCTCCGGACCTCTGGGAATCTGTGACCTTCTTGTGCTCCCTAAGATACGTGCTCCTCAGGCCACCAATTTTAGCTTTTAAATAGGGGATGGTTGCTGTGGGGACCACCGGCTTCACCAACTCCAGCAGTTTCTCCAGCGCTGCCTGCCTCTTCTGTTTGTGATTATAGTGGGGGTGTCTCACTTGCCACAGACAGGGCAGCTCCCTGTACTTGTCAATAAACAGGGGCAGGAAATTGTGGTCGTTGAACCCATCCATTTTCTCTGCAAGACACAACACAAGACAAACCCTAATGTCAGGCCAAACTCCCCTAATCTTGTTACAATATAGGCTTCCATTTCGAAGCAGTATAGGCCCAAGTTTAGATCCTACCTTCATTAGCACGATCGGCGTCTCCGATGCCCCTTCCTCCGCTCACAGATCGTACGTAAGACGCGCGCGCGTTACGATTTATATACACTGCGCATGCGTATAACTCCGCCCACCCCTGACGTTCTTTCTATTCTTTTCCCCGCCCTTTTTCGTTCGGCGCAGTGGAGGAAGAGCACATGGCGGATAGACAGCAGGATCGTGCTAATTACAGCAACGAGGAGGAGGAGGAGGAGGAAAGGCCGGAGCCTGAAACGTCCCGATCCAGAAGGAGATTAAAGGACTCAAATATGTCCTTTGGGGAGATGTTGGAGATGGTGGACATCCTGAAGAAGGCCGACTATGATGGAAAGTATGGGCCTTACCCCAACCACAATGTCCGAAAGGCCAAGATCATGGCGAAAGTGGTCAGGAGTCTGCACCGGAAATTCGGGGTACGACGATCGAAAGATCAGCTCAGGAAGCGGTGGTCGGACCTGAAATTACGAGAACATGAGCAGTACCGAAAGATCCGGAGAGTGCTGCAAAAAAGTAAGTAGTTGTGCTGTGTTCCTATTGTTCTTGTGTTTATTACGTTCGTGCTGCTCCATGTGCTTTTAGGAACTGTTGTACAGTTTAAAATGGCAACTTTCATGTTCATGGGCACATTATTCGTTCGGATCACACATTTTAATTTCAGACGATAAAATACCATTGTTTAGGCCATATGCATTTGGCCACCATTTTGACGCCCTATACTTGTCTTCAAAGAATTGGGTTGTGTAGATGGCTTTGTTACTAGAATGAAATGCAAACTAGATTGTGTGTAAGGAGAGGACACTCAGCAGCTGTTTTCACATCTGGACACTGGAGTACTAGTGTGGGACCCCAGAACACCATTTTTATTAGGGGGGCCACACAGGTGCTCCAGTGTATACTATAGGGGGGGCTACATCTGTGAAGCTTGTACCAAACAGGTAAAGTATTGCAGCTTGACAAAGGGCATTAAAAAAGCTACATCTTGGAACTCTGCTAAAACAGACAATTGTACCCCACTTCCAAGCAATGTTTCATCTTTATAGTTCTGCCATCAAATATCTGTGTGCTAATTATACCATTTTTGTTTTACATAGGGGAGAAAAGACTCGGAGGACACCCCTCATCCGAGGAGACCAGAGCCCCCCCCCCCCCTGGAAGAAGGGGAAATCCCCCCAACACAAGATGAGCAGGAGGAAGAAGACGTGGTGGAACTAGTCACCACAACAGGCTCACGTAAGAGATGGATGGCGGCATTTTTTAGACCTAATTTATTTTGGGGTTCCTCTCTTTTTAGGTGATCGTGAGGTTGTGGATGAAGATCCTTTCACATCCGAAAGTGCCCAGATCCTGATCGGGGAGATCATGGGGTGTAATTTACAATTGCAAAACATCAAGCAAAACATCAATGATGTTATTCCAAAATATAAAAACATCATTGATGTTTTGGGGAGAGTTTAAAACCCCTCCAAATAACTTTCTTCTTTTGTGTGCTACAATGTGCGAAATGTTTTTGTGATTTTTCCCAAAGCCAAATTTGGAGGATGCACACAGTGTGTCAACATGTGCTATCTGCCATCACGGGAGATCAATGGACGCGTTTTGGGGGTGCAACCCCTTCCTCAATAATAAAGTAGCGGTGAGGAAGGGCTTTCTCCCCCAAAACACGTCCCTTCATCCCCCGTGATGGCAGATAGCACATGTTGACATTGGGAAATTTGTGTGCATCTTCCAAATTTGGCTTTTCCAGGGGTGATTTCCCCCCGTCTGAACGCAATATCAAACACAGTTCCTAAATACTCATGTCTGATATTGCCTTCAAGTTCTACCAAATGTGAACTTTGTAAGATCAAGATTTGTGTCTTTCTTGTGGGTTTTACACAGGCCTGTTTTCTATAAAATGCACATTTTGATTTTGGATAATGACACCACAAAAACTGTTATACAACAAACATGTTGGTTTGTCAGAAAAACCTTTGGTAAATGCACATGTGATTGTGCAGGTATTAAAAAGATTGTTCATCAAGAATGTGTGGATTATTGTCTCAACACTACAACACTTTTGGGGTGATGTAATTGTTGTTTTATGAGAAAATGGGGGTTATTTCCTAAGGGCAAATCCACTTTGCACTACAAGTGCAGTTTCAGTGCAGTTGCAAGTGCACTTGTAGTGAAAAGTGTCTTTGCATTTAGTAAATAACAGCTAACAGTGCTTTGTAAGGTTACACAATCACAACATTTTCTGGACTCAACACATTTCTGTGAGGGTCAGCTCAAACAAACACAAGCAGTAAATCTCTACAAAGAAGAGCCTGGGGGGAGATGCCTGTCGAGAACTTGAGGTCCTGCAGACTTCTCCCTGTGGCCAAATACCGCAAGGTAGCGACCAACCTCTGCTCCGGAGTGATGGCTTGCCTCATGTAGGTATCCTGCCTGCTGATATAGGGGGTCAGCGAAGCCAACAAACGGTGAAATACGGGGTCCGTCATCCGGAGAAAGTTCCTGAAATCATCAGGATTATTCTCACGGATCTCACGGAACAAAGGCATATGAGAGAACTGGTCACGCTGAAGCAAACAATTCTTGTTCCATGAACTCCTCCCCACCCTGTTCATGGACTGGACTTGTGTCAAGGTCAGGACCCCAACACCAAGCCCCCACACAGCACGAACTCTACGAAGAGTACGCATACGAAACATGGCTAGAAAACGGTCGGCTGCTCAGAACGAAGTAACAGAACGCACTGAAGAACAGCAAGGCCTGTGAAGAGCGACCTGAAAACCAGTAACGATCGAACAAGAATACAATGACTACTTAAAGTCACGCGGAACTTGCTTGCACGCACTGAAGAGCAGATACAAACCCACAAGCATAAACTGAACGGCAGAAAACGATCTGAAAGCCACGAGTCTGAAAAAGCGCGAATCGTCTCTCACCAAACTTTTACTAACACGAGATTAGCAAAAGGAGCCCAAACGGTGCCGCGCTTGGTTCTGAACTGGCCTTTTCTAGTCTCGTGGTACGTGGTGTACGTGACCGTGTGGTTGTCGATCGGAAATTCCGACAACTTTGTGCGACCGTGTGTAGGCAAAACAAGTTTGAGCCAACATCCGTCTGAAAAAATCCTAGGATTTTGTTGTCGGAATGTCCGAACAAAGTCCGACCGTGTGTACGGGGCATTACTGTGTAATAGCACTGAACAGAGCCCTGTTCTATCTCTCTCAATGCCGCTATCACACTACAAATGTCCGCTTTAGAAAAAATACTTTTATAGTGTGGAGCAGGATTGAGAAGAATGAGCCATGATTGGATACAGTTATCATGACAGCGTCCAATCATGGCTCTGATAGTGCTCTGTGCCCTGATTGGGCGAAGCTTTCATTGCTTCAGCCAATCAGGGCTTTCAGTGCACTTTGCGATGGCGCAGTGCATTGTGATCGTTCGGTGGGCCGAACAAACTGTTGAATGACTCTATAATTCAGTTGTTCAGAGAACTTCCAAACAGCCAGTGTTAGAGCTGAACCGTTCGCCCATCCTTACTCCTGACATATCCTGCACTGCTGGAAGACCTTGATCCTTCTTAACTCTCCTGAAACAAAGCATTATGAGGGGCTATATGTAAGAATTATAATACTAATTCACACACATGCAGCTAGCGGTTAGAAACAGGAGGATATCATAAATTGAATTTATTTAACAAAAAGAGATGTAGATTTAGTAAATAAATATAAGGGCATCTTACAGACAAATAATACACAGCAGAATATATATTTCTTTTAAGTATTGACCTTGTTTCTGCTCTGTAGAGTCAATGTTGTACTTTATACCCTGGTGCTAACCTCTGCTCACCATCACTTATGATGGTGAAATGGCAACAAGATGGTTGTGCCCATCCCAAACTGGGCTGCCCTAGGCCCCTGGGAAAATCTGAGGACACAAAAAATAAAAAAATATTCAATGGAAACTTTACTTTTATCTTTCCTTACGCACCACCATTTCTTTTATCACCAATAGTTTGTCTGATGACTCCTCTGCAATTTGTTTGGCATTCTGCATTTCCGAAGGTTTCGCAAAACATTTTGAGAATTCTTTCTAGAAGCCACTATGTGATTAGTAAAATCAGAACCCACCATACATCCTCTTCTCAAAAGGACCGGAGGTGGTGGGAAGGAGTATATCTTAGGGTGACCATTAATTGGCTGGTTTTAGGAAATCATAATCCCCATTCAAAGATCATATGTGATGATGAACAGGCTCTAATGTTCTGAGAAGACAATAATGGCCCCTCATAACACCAGAGACTTGAGGCACACAGAAATATTTCCTCTTGACGGAAAATCTCAGATGCTCAGCCACCAATCCTTCTCTCTTCAGTTGTGATAAGAAGAGTAGGAACATTGACCCAATGGTATCACATGTCAAATGAATTTGATGGACATTCCAGCAAAGGGATGTAGAAGGAGCAGATGTCTCCTTGTCTGACATTTTCCTATTTTAGAGAAGAGGAACACATTTCTATAATCAGTATACTTTGCCAAAATAATTCTCATTTACCCCAGAAAAGTTTACTGTGTGAGATCCTTTTATTATCTGCTTCTCTCCATTTATCTAAATATCACTGTTCAGCCCCACCCTGTAAAGGAACATATAACAAACCAAACAGAATTTTGATACACCCAACTGCATTTCTCCCCGGTGTCTGAGGGTTGCACTTTCACTTCTCTCTTCTGTTTTCAGCGATGGCGTCTGCTGATCTGAGAGCTGAACTGGAATGTTCCGTCTGAACATTTATTCAGATCCTGTAAACCTGAAATGTGGACACAACTTCTGCCGGGTGTGTATTGATCGTGTGCTGGATACACAGGAGGGGTCTGGGGGATTTTCCTGTCCTGAATGCAGAGAGAAGTTTCAAGATCGGCCTGCACTGCACAGGAACATAACACTACATAACGTAGTGGAGAATTTCCTGTCTGCTCAGCCAGTTAAGGAGGAGTCCGGGGTTTTCTGTACTCACTGTGTGGACTCTCCTGTACCTGCTGTTAGATCCTGTCTGCTCTGTGAGTTTTCTCTGTGTGATAAACACCTGAGAGTCCACAAAAAGTCCCCAGAACACATCTTATGTGACCCCACCTTGTCCATGGAGAGCAGGAAATGCTTCATCCATAAGAAGATCCTGGAGTATTACTGCACTGAGGATGATACCTGTATCTGTGTGTCTTGTATGATTGGAGGACATAAAGGACATGAGATGGAGTCACTGATTGAGGCTTCTGAGAAGAAGGAGACACTGAGGAATGTTCTGCAGAAACTTCTGACAACGAAAGAGTCCAGAGTCTGCAGGAACACAGGAGGAAAGTAGAAGAAAAAGCAGTTGGTGACACCGAGAGAGTCACTGTCCTGTTTAGAGATCTCAGGAGACGTCTGGAAGACCTGGAGAAGAGAGTCCTGAGGGAGATCTCCGGGCGGGCAGAGCGGATCTCCATCTTCATCCGGGATCTGGAAATAAAGAAGGAGGAGCTGTCCAGGAAGATGCATCGCATCGAGGAGCTGTGTAACATGATGGATCCACTGACTGTCTTACAGGAATCAGACACAGGTGACTTGTGTGATACTGAGGATGGAGATAATGAGGACAGAGGGAGACATGAGGAACTCCTCCATGATGGAGGGGGTTTTGATGTGGCTGGGATATCACACACATTACACACATTATCTGATATAATAACTGAGGGAAATGTATCCTTCTATATACAGGGAGCTGCAGACATATTGCTGGATGTAAACACAGCTCATAATGATCTCCATATATCAGATTACAGGAAAACTGTATCCTGGTCAGATAGAAACCAGAATCATCCAGAAACACCAGAGAGATTCCAGTATTGTGCTCAGGTGTTGAGCAGTCAGAGTTTCTCTTCAGGGCAACACCACTGGGAAGTGGATGTCAGGGGGTCAGATGAATGGAGAGTCGGGATGTGTTACCCCAGTATAGACAGGAGAGAAGGATTGCAGTCAGTGATTGGATGGAATAAGAAGTCCTGGAGTTTGTACAGGATTGGTGACCAGTATGAGGTGAGACATGGCAGTAAGGAGAACCTTTTACCCACCAATATCTCCAGTAACAGAGTCAGGATAGATCTGGATTATGAGGCTGGACGGATCTCCTTTTATGATCTGTGTGACCCAATCCGACACCTCCACACCTTCACCACCACCTTCACTGAGCCCCTCCATCTATCCTCTATCTATCTATCTATCTATCTATCTATCTATCTATCTATCTATCTATCTATCTATCTATCTATCTATCTATCTATCTATCTTTAAAGTATAGCTAAAGACAGAACTTTTGTGGTATTGGATAAAGTGTAGAGGAATTAGAACCCCTGTCAGGTTGTTATTACTGTCTGAGTCCCCGTTAGAGAGACTCACCCCCTTATTTGTTCTGGAGACCATTCTCACCAGAAGTGAAAAAAAATCCCAAATTTTTGGTTGTTCCCAGAACAGGAATAGAGGGGAAATCTTCTACTGGGGACACTACCTCTGCTGACAACCAGGGATTCCCTCAGTTTGGAGTAATTTCTTGTCACTTCTTGGCTATGGGATAAAACGTGAAGGCAAATCTACCCAAATGGAACACAGATGTCAATAAAAACCCAACAGGAGTTATAACCCTTCCTTTCTTTATCCAAAAAAAGTTCTACTTTAATTTTGCAAACAGAAAGTTACCATGTTATATCAACATTTTACCTCCACCTTTTCCCCTATGTTCTGCCCCTCCTCCTCATGGTGGTGCTATGTGCAGCCATGATCAGACACAGAGGGTGGAGATGATACATCAGTACAGAGAATACAGTGCAGTCATTGTGATGGGATAGGATGTGGTCACCTCTACGTCTAGGAAAGGTCACATGACCCCATGTGGCAGAGAGGACTTGGAAGAACCAGTGCTGGATTTATAAGAGGGCAATTGCCCCAGGCCCCCCTGCCAGGGCGGGGCCCAGATTTCCTTTATAGAAAAATTAAACTTATTTTCCCTTCGAGACTTCAGTAGTGTGTCCGTTGAGAAAATTGTCCAGGTTGCAGCCTTTGCCAAGCTCCAGTCACGTCTTACTCCATCTCAAAAGGCAGTTTTATTATATGATGAAGGCCTTGGACATTGATCGGACATTCCGACAGCAAAATCCTAGGATTTTTTCCGACGGATGTTGGCTCAAACTTGTCTTGCATACACACGGTCACACAAAGTTGTCGGAAAATCCGATCATTCTGAACATGGTGACGTAAAACAGGTACGTTGGGACTAGAAACGGGGCAGTAGCCAATAGCTTTCATCTCTTTATTTATTCTGAACATGTGTGGCACTTTGTGCGTCGGATTTGTGTACACACAATCGGAAATTCCGACAGTGGATTTTGTTGTCGGAAAATTTTATAGCCTGCTCTCAAACTTTGTGTGTCGGAAAATCTGATGGAAAATGTGTGATGGAGCCTACACACGGTCGGAATTTTCGACAACAAGGTCCTATCACACATTTTCCGTCGGAAAATCTGACCGTGTGTACGGGGCATAAATGTAGATCTCAGAATATATTTGAGCACAATGGTCTCTAGTTATTTGGGTCATTGAGCAAATTGGCACTGATAAAGAATTATTGGAGAACCACCATGACCCATGAAAGACTGAAAGTGGTGAGGTAATTAAAGTGGTTGTAAACCTTTCCATATACCCAGTGAAGTGACTGGCCTCAGCTGATACACAGAGTTTAACCACTTTAGCCCAGGAAGGTATTACCCCCTTCCTGACCAAGCCATTTTTTGCGATACGGCACTGCGTTACTTGCGGACCAGCTGCCGCAAATTCACTACGGCAGGTTGGCTCCGCTGCATGAAATCACGTTATTGTACGTGATCTCACAAGGTCTGGATAGCAGGCACGCGCATGCCCGCCGCGAGCTCCGTGAGTCCGACCGCAGGTCCCGCGGACTTGATGTCCGCGGAGATACCCGCAATCGTCTCACGGAGAGGAAGAACGGGGAAATGCTGATGTAAACAAGCATTTCCCCGTTCTGTCTAGTGACAGGACACTGATCACAGCTCCCTGGTCCCAAAATAGCGCCAAAAGTGTCCAATCTGTCCGCCATAATGTCGCAGTCATGATAAAAATCGCTGATCGCCACCATTACTAGTAAAAAAAAAAATTATTAATAGAAATGACATAAAACTATCCCCTATTTTGTAGACGCTATAACTTTTGCGCAAACCAATCAATAAACACTTATTGCGATTTTTTATAATATGTAGAAGAATACATATCGGCCTAAACTGAGGGAAAAAAAAATGTTTAATATATTTTTTGGGGATATTTATTATAGCAAAAAGTAAAAAATATTACTTTTTTTTTCAAAATTGTCGCTCTTTTTTTGTTTATAGCGCAAAAAATAAAAACCACAGACGTGATCAAATACCACCAAAAGAAAGCTCTATTTGTGGGGGAAAAAAGAACGTCAATTTGGTTTGGGAGCCACGTTGCACGACCGCGCAATTGTCAGTTAAAACGTTGCAGTGCCGAATCGCAAAAAGTGCTCTGGTCTTTGGCCAGCCAAATGCTCCGGGGCTGAAGTGGTTAAATGACCATTGAACTTCGTCGTCGTGCGGCGTTGTACTCAAATAAGATTGATGTCCTTTTTTTTCCCCACAAATAGAGCCTCCTTTTGGTGGTATTTGATCACTTCTGCCGCTTTTATTTTTTGCGCTATAAACAAAAAAACTACAATTTTGGAAAAAAAGAAAACAATATTTTTTACTTTCTGCAATAATACATATCCATTAAAAATAATGTAAACAATCAAATGTATTCATCAGTTTAGTTCGATATGTATTCTTCTACATATTTTTGGTAAAAAAAAAAAACTCCCAACAAATGTATATTGATTGGTTTGCGCAAAAGTTATAGCGTCTACAAACTATGGGATGTTTTTATGGAATTTTTATTTATTTAAAAATTTTCTTACTAGTGATTGCGGCAATTTTTAGCGGGACTGCAACATTGTGGCAGACAAATCGGACACTAAGTGACACTTTTTTGGGGACCAGTGAGACCAATACAGTGATCAGTGTTAAAAAAAATGCACTGTCACTGTATAAGTGACACTGGCAGGGAAGGGGTTAACATCAGGGGCACTCAAAGGGTTAAATGTGCTCC
Source organism: Aquarana catesbeiana (assembly GCF_042186555.1). Taxonomy (NCBI): domain Eukaryota; kingdom Metazoa; phylum Chordata; class Amphibia; order Anura; family Ranidae; genus Aquarana; species Aquarana catesbeiana. Next base: position 709,443,679 of record NC_133326.1, read on the forward strand.
TAGGGAGTGCTTTCTAACTATGTGGGGGAGGTGTTTTGACTGGGGGGGAACAGAGATCTGTGTTTCTGCTTAGCAGAAACACAAGATCTCCATCTTCCCCTCTCGCAGAACGGCGGTCTGCCTCGTTTACATGGGCAGACCGCCGTTCTGCCTTTCCTCTGAACGATTGCGGGTGGCCACAATGGCCGCCGGACCCGCTGAAGGTCTCCCGCTGTGGCCAATCACAGTGGGCCGCCGCCACCGGCGTGCACGTGCACCCCAGACCCAGTGCACAAAACCACGTACAGGTACATGATTTCGCGCAGGAGGGCCGCCCTGCTGCAGTATATTTAAGGCGGTCCATAACAGGATAAACAAATTCTCCTACATAATTTGTACCTGTTTACCTGCAGTCTGCTCTTCTCTACATCCATTAAAAGTGCAGAATTCATAAAGCGTGTCTGAGCTGTCAGAGAAAAGGGGGTGCAGATCTGAATTTACACACTGCAGAGCTCAGGGAGGAGAGCTCTGAAAGCTGATTGGAGGGAAGAGACCCCCCCCCCTTCACACAGCACACATGAATAGAGCTGAGGCTGTCAATCTGCTGGAGCATCCTCCCCTATCACCTTTTTTCTCTTGGTGACAGGAAAACTTGTCAGAAATTATTTATGCTGGTAGCGGAGGAAGGAGGCAGCAGACAGAAATGACACTTTACTGTATTCTATATTTTATGAGGTTTACAACTAGAGATGTGCGCTACCGAAAAATATGTGTCTATTTTCGTTTTCGTTTCATTCGTTTTTGTTTTTTTTTGTTTATCATCCGCATTCGTTACTTCGGATTATTCGTAACTTTGGATGCATTCGTATTCATTACATTCTATTCGTTTAGATGTGGCATTCATTACTTTGGATAATTCATCATTTCGGATGCATTTGTACTCCTTACCTTCACTAACAGTTACTTTAGCCAAATTTGAAAGGAAATTCCAATACCTATAATTTCATCATTTATAATAATAAATAATAATAATAATAATAACAACTGTAACAATAGTTAATCATTTAATTATAATAGAGAATTAAAAAAAACGAAAATTATCCAAATGTAATCGATTTGTTAAACTCGTAGGTTGAATCGTTAACCGTTCTTTCGTATTTTCGTTCTTTCGGTGTTTTGTTATTTCGGATTTTCGTTCTTTCTGAAAATTTGTTTTCAGGTGCATTTGTCAAAAGAGTCTTTCATTCATTCGGATGTCTCCGAATGGATGAATGTGTCGAATTTCATCCGAAAACGAATTTGTAACGAAGCGAATTGCATATGTCTATTTACAACCACAGGTTTTGCAGATGTTAAGTGCAGGAAGGAAGACTTTCTGTAAATATTGTAGTATGATCCATAATTGTGATGTATTACTTGCTAGTTGCAATTATCTGAATAATCTCTATTATTACAGTCAGTAAAATTAAGGTAAAAAAATCAGACAAGTGTCTTCTTCGGGGGCCAACCTGTAAGTTATACTGTGTTTATTTTTTTATTTTTTTTTAACAAATGCGGTTTATCATTTATTTCAGTTTACGTTTTTATTTGTCCTATAATTTAACCATTTCCCGCCCCGGCCTATAGTCAAATGATGGCCAGGTGGTGGCTTTGTTATCCTGAGTGGGTGTCATACGACGTCCTGTCAGGAAGTGCCAATTGCCGCGATCTGTCAACGGTCGTGTCCATGGGACACAGCCGATGACTATAAAACGTATGAGTGGTCCCGCGCTTATGGCTATAGGTACTGCTAGTATTGAACTGCCGCCCCCACCGGTACAACCGCCTAAGTGGAATAAAAAGTGCAAGTGAAAAATAAAAGGTAAGTATGGCGCTGCTCATGTGTTGCAACTCCTACGTGAATTGAGAATATATCAGTGCAACACTCTCTACACTCTACGTGACTCTGTGTCAGATTCTGTTCTGAAGTGTAAACATAATTCTCATATAAAGCTGATTTAAAACAAAAAAAAAAAATCTCATATGAAATTGATTAAACACAAAAAATCATACATACAAGTGTGCACAAAGTGCCAAGTGCAAAGTGGTTCAATGAAATGAATCAGGTGCTAGTATCACACACATTCAAAATTGATACTGTGCTTATATGCAATTCGAGTGAACAAGTAAATAAATAAACCGTGATCCTATACTGTCCATTAGTAAAATTCAAATTGTAAAATATAAAGTGACAGGTGCTCTTCAAATCCGTGTCTTCATCTGAGGCTCCAGATGATGTCTTGATGACGAAATGCGTAGGGCGGAACATCTAGCGTCTTTGCATCACTTCCTGTTTCGGGCCGTGGAACGCGAAGCTTCCTGATTTTAAAAGGCTGTATATTCATTTGACACAATGTGAGTAAGTTTTCTACTCTCTACCACCAATAAATCTATTCGTAAAATGGAATTATGCTATGGAAGTGTTTCTTTCTTATATGTGGGTGATGCGGAACAAGAATTAAGGGAGGAAGGAATAACTGACACCGCAAGCACGGATCTGGAGATTGCTGCACAGTGGCAAATACTGTGAAAGCGGGATACCCCTGTGCGGGGTGAGTTGTTCGGGTGAGTGCAATACCTATAGGGGGCACTATAAGGATTACGAAGGCACAGATTTGAAGAGCACCTGTAACTTTATATTTTGCAATTTGGATTTTACAGCCGATGACTAATCAGAGTACCGGCTCGTTATCGGTACCATGTGACCGCCGTGACGAATCACAACAGATCACATGACAGTTGTAAACAATGGATGGCTTTCTTTCATGCCACCCAATGTATACAATTGTGTTGCTAGCTGTGATTGGCCAATTTAATCACAAGGTACAGACAGGGCCAATCACAGCCCATCTGTACCATGCGTTTAGCTTTGACCAATCACAGCTAATCACAACAAAACAGACTGGATGAATCCGTTTCATTCGGTAAAATGCTTGCCTATAGCAATGTAACACACTGCTATAAGCAATCATAATGTGTAAAAAAAAAAAAAAAAAAAATCCCGATTACTTCCCCAGAGTAGTACCGTGTTACTGTGGTAACATTATATCTGGTCACAACATGATAAAAAATGAAATCGTAAAAAAAAAAAAAAAAAAAAAAGAGCTGCTCATAGCTGATTTATGCGATCATAAGGGAATATTGACAAGAAAGGCTTTAGAAGAGAAACATCAACTTCCCGTTTCAGAGTACTTCAGATATACACATTTTTTTTTAAGTACCATTTCATGGAATTCTGATATAGTAACTATGATCTCAATGGAATGCTTGTGTCAGAAGTTTGAAAAAAATCAGAGGACATATCTCTGAACCTTATACTATACTGACTGATTCCCAAGTCAAACAAGGCTACATGGAAAAATGGGAAGCGAATCTCCAGGAAACTATTAAGCTGGATGAATGGCATACGATAGCCCAGGAGGCCTCAAGGTCACTCATAAATACTTCTATTATAGAAGCGAATTATAAAGTACTTCTGAGATTGTACATGGTCCCAGCTAGGCTGGCAACCTATATACCAGAAGCATCTCCCTTGTGTTTTCACAGATGCGGACAGGAGGCAACAATGTACCACGTATGGTGGCAATGCCCTAAGGTAAGGCGGTATTGGATTAGGGTGTATAATTTCGTTTACACTCTCTCACCCAAGTAAACCTGGTCAAATCCCCACAAAAGGCACTGCTGGGCTGTAGGGTGGAGACAGCATTGGAATTCCAGAGACGCCTCATAGCATTTATATTTATAACAGCAAACATAACATCATAATCACTAAATCTTGGAAATCGGCTGTAGTGCCATTCGAGCAGCTCAAGCACAAACTTTCCTGGATTATGATTAATGAGCGCATGACAGTGATCTTGAATGATAGAATGCAGATGTTTGAAAAAGTCTGGGAGCCATGGGTCAAGTATCTGACTGGAGATCCGCGATCTATACCCGATTAAAGAGGTTTCAGGGCGGTGGGATTTGGAGCGCAAGGTCATTCCCTACTTCTTCTTTCAGTCTTTCTTCTCTCTCTTTCTTTTCTTTTTTGGTCTTTGCTGTAGACTAACGAGGGTCTTCTGGCCTATTCCCTAAAAGCCAGAGGCGTAGCTTGAAACTTGTGGGCCCCAATGCAAAAGCAGTCCTGGGCCCCCCCCCACTACTACCCGCCTCTTCCACTGCGTGCCAAGATACTCCAATTAGGCGCCAAGATACTCCAAGTGGCTAAAGAGTTATTTATGTACATATTGAGAGGATCATTAAAAATATTTTGTAGACACCATCCTAATAATCACCTTGCCATTTCTCCCATCCTAGTAATAACATGTCTTTGCACCCCCATCCTAGTAATGACATGACCTTGTCCCTTCCCCCGCAACCTATTAATGGCATGACATCGCCTCCCCCATCCTAGTAATGACATGACCTCGCCCCCTCCCCCCCATCCTAGTAATGAGATGACCTCGCCCCCTCCTCCCCATCCTAGTAATACCATGACTTTGCACCCCCATCCTAGTAATGACATGACCTTGTCCCTTCCCCCGCAACCAAGTAATGACATGACCTCCCCCCCTCCCCCCATCCTAGTAATGAGATGACCTCGCCCCCTCCCCCATTCTAGTAATGAGATGACCTTGCCTCCTCCCCCCATCCTTGTAATGACATGACCTTGCCCCCTTCCCCCATCCCAGTAATGACATGACTTCGCCCCCCCATTCTAGTAATGACATGACCTTGTCCCTCCCCCCAACCTATTAATGACATGACCTCGCCTCCCCCCATATCGGTAATGACATGATATCGCCCCCTCCCCCCATCTTAGTAATGACACGATGTCGCCCCCTCCCCTCATCCTAGTAATGACATGTCCCCAGTCAATGAGAGCAGAGGAAGGGTGTGGACTGGGGAGAGGGCAAATAACTGGAAGCTGATTACTGGATTATAGAACTTGGCTGGGGTACTGGGGGACACAAGGCTGATTGGAGCTGGACTCCAGCTCTGGGATTTTGTGGAGGAAATCAAATGTAATACGACAGCAGGGAAGAGACCTGTGGGCCCCCTGGAGCTAGGGGCGGGGTCACATTTGCAACCCCTGAGACCCCTGATGCTACGCCCATGCTAAAAGCACTGGACAGTGATTATTTCCCTCGGGCGAAATCCAGTTTCAGAGTGACGAGGGATGTGGTCTCCTCACTATGAAGGTGTTGTTGACCCATATCGTTAATGTATACAGTAGATCTAAAGCGCACCTGAAATCTACTAAGAGCTATAAGCTGACTTTTAATTTGTATTTGTAGGCGGTAGAGCCTTTATAGTTAACTGTATTTGGAGATTGAGATGCCTTATGATAATGCCGCATTTGGAATAATAAAAACGAACACTAGGGGCTACCTCCTGGAGACACAGATGATACAAACTATATCGCCTGTAGAGATCTCCACTAGGAAGAACATATATTGTAGGTGTAGTTGTCAAAAAGTTTGGATAGCTATCTATCTAGTGCAAAAAATTGTACTGGAACCCCCTAACGGGGCTTTAAAGCAGCCAATGAAATACAATATTGATCGTTGAAAAAATTCAATTTTATTGGTACAAAAAGTATATGAATAGAATATTAAAAAGTCACAAAAGATAAATACTGACTATTCGAGTCAAGACATGATCTAAATGTGATCTATCTTTACATAAAACAAAGCATACAATTAAGCCAAGTACTAGGCAAAATGCATTGAATGGCAACCAAAAATATCTTAAATGTTATATACTTGAGAGGATAACAGCAGACATTGCCTGTAATACGATGCATGTGTGTGGGACAACAGAAGTTGTATACGTGAATCCTGACGCGTTTCGACCCTTCCCGGGTCCTCTTCAGAGGATGGTTGTCCACTATGAGAAGATCAACATGTGTCAGACATAGCATCAGATCCAACCATACCAAACCTATGTCCACGCACCATCTACTAAAGTTACCTAGATTGTATAATTACCTAATACAGGAGTTATAGCATTTCCACGTGCAGTTTAGACTTTGTAGGTTATTGTATTTTAGGTGGTGCAGTTTCTCTTTAGTTCCCCCGTCTCCCCCGTGTCGGATAAGCCCCCGGAAGAGCGGGCAGTGGGCCAAGTGTGTCTTGCGAGGGATCACATCTATCAGCCCCCCATATATGGAAAAGGGGGAGGAGGAGGGGAGGGCAACGAACAACCCGAAAAGTACCTGAGTGGGTATACGTTAATGCTGGAAATAGAAAAATATTGGCTGTTAGATACTCAGAGAGCGGGGGGTCACTTGATTAATCCACACAGATTGGGAAATTTCCCAGCTGTAGAAATCTATAGAGACATTGAATGTTGAGTACATGGGTGTATAGAGGGCATTAATGAGGAGATGAGAGGAAGGGGAGGAAAAAATGTGAGGAAAAGGATGGGGACGGGAGAAAGGTAAAAAGAGGAGGCGAAGGAATAGAGAGAGGTGAAAAGAAGTGAAGAAGAGGAAATAAACCCAAAGCAGTGTATGTGAGGATAGAGCAAGTGAAAAATAGTAAATGCCCTGCTAATAATCAATCCCCATGTACCATAAAGATATATGCAGAGAGCAAAAAGGTAGGGTACCGACACACCACCAATAAGTGGGCAAGTGAGATGGAGGGGGGGATGGGGGAAGAAAGGAATGCCAAAAAGAATGGATAAAGGTGATAAACAGAATAAAGGAAAAGGAGAAAAGGGAGGAAAAACAAGAGGCGGGAAAGGGTGGGAAAGGGAAAAATGACGGAGGGAACGGGAAAATAGGAAAAATAGGAGGGGGGGGGGGGAAGGGAAGGGGATAGAAAGTGCTAGGGAGGGAAGGAAAGAAAGGGGAGGGGAAAGAAGCAGAAAAGAGGGGGAAGGGAAAGGGAAGAAAAAGGAAAGTAGGTTTGGGGACAGGAGATGAAAAAGGGGGAAGGGTGCACGAGGAAGGTGAAGACGGTGTGGATAGAGTGATGGGCGGGGTGTGAGATGGAAAGGGGGGAAGGGGGGAGGAGGGAAGGAGGAAAGGGGAGAAAGAGGAAGGGGGAAGGGAGGAAGGGGGAGGGGGAAGGGGGGAGAAGGGGAAGGGAATGAGGTAGAAATGTGAAGGGAATCGGGGAAGTGCAAGTGAAGTGAAAGACGGGGTATGGAACGTGGAGGGACAGGGGGAAAAAAGGGGGGACGTGGGGGGGGATATGCCAAGTGAAAAAACCAATGTAAAACAAACGTGCACAAAACAATCATCAAATGGGGGTGACAAACTGTGTGAACATGCGAGGGAGGTGTCGGAACTGATTACCTAATTCAGCTAAACTGAGTAGAAAAGTTGAAGTATTCTGGATAATGAAAAATTAAAGTGTAAGTGGATCTGACAAGGTCAACAACGGTTTAAAGAGGACCAAGTCGTTAAAAGAATGTTACATTCAATCATATGTACTTACCAATGTGAGCTGTCAGTCTGTGTGGCCTGTCTCCAGTTGGAAGAGGATCCAATTAATATCCCCTGGCGGTTCCCATATTTATGGGGAGTGCCGATTGGCTGACTCCCTTCAGGTGTCCGTGTGTCCTGCGTCCCTCCTCCCCCCCCCCCCCCCCACATCGGGGGAAGCGAGCAGCACCGCTGTGCGCTCTGATGTGGTCCCCCCGGCGTTCCGGAAAGGAAACCACCTTCGGGCGTCCCCGTCGCTTCCGCCGCAACTGCGCAGGCGCCGCTACGTCACGCGCACGCGCCCTAGGGCGCAGGCGCGTGAGTGCGGTGTCCGGAAGGGATCCGGGACGCCGCTGGCAGGGAGAGAGGTGTCCCACCCAGGTGAGGCCACCTAGTGGGCACTTAGGGAGACGCGGGATCCAAGCGTCTCCTCTCTCACCCTGCCAGGAAGACACAGAAAAGGGTGCACCCCCGCCCCCAGAGGAGAAAACCAGACACTGGGGGAAACAGTGGGGGACACAGAGCCATACTGCCCAGAGATGCTAATATGTAAAAAACGCTGGTAGTAATAGTGAGAAATGGCTCAGGCCATTTACATGAACTGTTCGATGGTGCTGAACATATGGTCTGCATGCCATGGACTGATTGCTTGCTGGCCATCTTAAATGCATCCTATCATGCATGGCATTGTATGTTTTGGCATGATTGCACAGTTGCAAAAACAATGGTTTTCTTACAACCTGCGCAATCGAGATGGTACATGTACAAAAATAAGAAAAGGAAAAGTTGCATGATAGTAAATATTAAAATCAAAAAAAAAAAAATTCCGAACTGTATTAAGGCTAGATTTCCCAAGGGGTAGAATGATACAGAGTACATGGTTCATTTTATTAAATCCAGTGACATACATATAAACGTCTCATGCATGTGAGCATGATGAGAAAAGCAATGAAGGCGGTAAAAACAATAAAGTAATAACTATTAATGATTATGCGTGGGGAAAACCAGGCAGTGACATGCAACCAGCTGGAAACGCTAATGAGAAAAATGTATAAGGACAATTGACTAAGGTCAGCAAAGGGAAGGGGAAGGAGAAGGGGGGGGGGAAAAGGGAGGGGGAAGAGGGGGGAAAAAAAAAAAAAAAAAGGAAAAGGGGGGGGGGGGGGAGGGGGAAGGGGGAATCATTGTGTCTTCCCTGATGAGAATCCCTGCAAGAAGGGAGCAAATGAAATTGATTCATTTAATCCTGGTGGAGAGGTGGCCTGTAACTGGAATATCCATCTCTGTTCTTTTTGCAGCAGGGACTTATTCCAGTCGCCACCTCTGTTGGGGATGTTTATTCTATAGAGGGCCACAAAAGTGACTTTAGGAACTCTGTAATTGTGTGTAAAAATGATGTGCCTCCCAATAGGAAGGTACGGGTTCCCCACCTCCATACTGTAAACATGTTGAGAGATGCGTTTCCAGAATTCCTGCCTGGTTTTCCCCACGTAGTATGCACCACACTCGCATTCCATCAGGTATACTATACCGCGAGTGCGACAATTCACAAACTGTTTTGGTGTGAATGTGTTGCCATTAGGCAAAACAAAAATTTTGTCCTGTTTGATGAATGAGCAGTATGAGCAGTGTCCACAGGGGAAAGAACCCACTGTTGAACAGTGCTTAAGTCTCTTATTGTCATTGGTGTATTCACTACGAACGAGCTGGTCACGCAGTGACATAGCTCTTTTGTATGTTATAGTGGGTCTGTCCTGAACAAATCCACGTAGCTTAGGGTCATCTGTGAGGATGCTCCAATGGCGTTCTATGATCTTTCTAATGGCCTGATGTTGACGGGAGTAACGCATGATAATCCGGGTAGGGTTGCATTCGGAGCTTCGGGAAGGTTTGGGTTTGAAGAGTAGCTGGGATCTAGAGTGTCTAATAGCCTGATTGTAGGCTTTTTTAAGGCAAGATCTACTGTAGCCCCTTGCTAACAGTCGATTTTGAAGCCCCTCTGCTTCTTTTATAAACAAAGAATCGCTGGAACAGTTGCGCCGAAGGCGCAAATACTGTCCGTAGGGGATCGAGTTTTTCAACGGGGTTGGATGGAAGCTATCACAATGAAGGACCGTATTCCCAGCAGTTGTCTTACGGAACAAAGTGCTGGAAAGATGTCCTTCCGCATTGATCGAAACGGAGACATCTAGGAAGGTGACGCTGTGGAAATCGTGGGTCATTGTAAACTTCAAGTTGCGATCGTTCACATTGATTTTATGAAAAAATTCAAATAGCTTGTTCTCGGGTCCCTCCCGGACGACGAAGACGTCGTCGATATACCTCAGCCATTTGGTTATATGGCTGGTGTATTCGACAAGGCCCTCGCCATCGAGGAGGGACTTCTCCCACTCCCCCAGGTACAGGTTGGCGTAAGAGGGGGCACAACAGGTCCCCATAGCCACACCCTGTACCTGGAGGTAGTGGGAGTTGTTGAAACAAAAATGATTATGATGCAGTATATAGTGCAGGCCATCCAAGATAAACTTAACCAAGGCCGGATCATATTGGGAATATTGTTGCAAAGCCCTTTGCACAGCAGCCAACCCCTTAGAATGGGGAATGCTGCTGTACAACGCTTCGACATCTATGGTCACTAAAATCGCATTTTTAGGTAGCCTCAGATTGCTGATGAGTTGCAAGAATTGTATTGTGTCCTTGACAAAGGAGGGCAAGGCCAGAACCAGGGGTTGTAAATGTGCATCTATGACACGGCTTAAGTTCTCAGATATAGACCCATTGCCAGAGACAATGGGACGGCCTGTGGGTTTCACCGGATTTTTATGTATCTTGGGTAGACTATAGAACGTGGCTACCCTGGGGTGTGGAGTTCTGATAAATTCATAGATGTTTCTGGTAATTTGCCCTCTATGGAATGCACGATCAATCATGTTGTAAAAGCTGGAATTGTATTGATTAATATTGAGGGCTGAAATTACTTTGTACCATTCTTTATTTTTTAGTATGTCCAGACACATTGAAACATAGTCGTCATTGTTCATGACGACTACGTTGCCTCCCTTGTCTGAGGGTTTTATCACAATTGTGGGATTTTTTATGAGATTTCGAAGGGCTGCATTTTCCTCATCAGAAAGATTAGCCGGTTTAGAATGAGTTTGTGGTAGTTTGCATATGTCACGGATGGTCTGCCTTAAAAACACTGCTACGTTAGGATTAATACTTGAAGAAGGAAATGTAGTAGAGGCCTTTTTGAACATCGTAAGGGGATTCGAAGTCGATTTGTCCACCTCCTGCAGTAAGGCGTCCAGATCGATTTGATCTATTAAATCCACTGTATTGTTTTCTTGATAAAGGAGAGTTAGGTCTCGTAGGGCCCTACATTCTTTCATGCTTGGAACAGGCCCATCCACAGCGTCACCCTCCGGGTCATCCTTCGCATGCAGGTATTTAAGTAATAGCCTGCGTGCGAAGAGTTGTAAATCGGTAATGGTTTCGAAGATATCGAAATGTTGTTCCGGGCAGAAAGTTAGTCCTCGGGACAAGAGTTGTGTCTCACTAGATGACAAATTGGTAGAGGATAGATTGACCACACTTAGGTGGTTTGTTGGATCCGCACCACGAAGGGGTCCAAGCCCTTGCCTGTTTTGTGGGTCTGTGGGGACGCAGGTCCCCGAGAAGAGTTTAAAGGTTTTTGTGAGGCTGCTTTATTGGGGCCCACAGGAGGGGTAGAGTGTTTGGGGAATTCGTGCGTGGGTAGCGTATTACTGTTTGATGCCAGGGGCGTTGTCCCACTCTCTTCCGCAGTGCAATCGATTATCGCAGTGCGGCCGGGTGGGGCATCATGAGGACCAGCTTGTGTAGAAACAGTGTCCATCGCGCGTTTCTTAGAATCGTGTTCAGGAGAATTCCTGAAACTACGATCTCTTTTCTGTTGTGTTTTACTCCGCGCTTTATTGCGTTGAGAAAGGTTTTTACGTTCGGATTCGGGGTCAGAAGGTCCCCGAGATTTTGAAATTTGAGAATTCTTTTTGTTTTTAGGTTCCTGACGTGATTGATTATTAGATGGCGACACATGGTTTCTCCATCTATAAGCATACCCCTCTGAAAAAGCATGTTTATCCCTCCAGAATTGCATTTCTTTATTACGCAGAATGTTTTTATTAAAGGTCGAAAGATTTTCTTCCAAACAGGTTTGGGATTCAACGAAAAGGGGGTGTTGGGCATATTGACTCAGTGTTTGTTCAAGTTTACTGATGATGCCGTCTAGGAGGGCAATTTGTTTGCCGTACTCCCTGGATAGAATCAACATCATCTCCCTGGAGCACGACTTGAGGTTGGCCTCCCACTCAGCCTTACACTCCTCACTTATTAAATCAACATTTGGGAAAATTTGAACACGTAATCCATAAGGGTTCATTTGTTCCTCGAGGTATCTGCCAAAACTTTTGACATGCCAAAAGAGGGCAGATTTCCTCTCGAGTACCTTGGTCAATTTTTGGAATAGTGTTGTAATCGACAGGGTTTTTTGATCACCCTGTTCGAAGGAGTTCTCATACTGAGACATTAGGTTGGTCCAATCAGCCCCTGTGAATTTGCTCATCTTGAATCGCAAAATGCAATCTGTTAATGGCTAAAGTAGAAATTTCAATAACATACAAAGTGAGATACACAAAAAGGAAAAAACCATATAGCAAGATCATATATACCGCTTAGATAGCCAGTTCACAGTTCATGTCTAGACTCGAGTGCCGAAAGGCGGGGGAAGGTGTTTAACCACCAAAAAAATCAAAACGAAAAACATGGACACTCATATGAGTGTAGACGGGTAGGCCGCACACCCCATAAAGTGCAAAAAATTGTACTGGAACCCCCTAACGGGGCTTTAAAGCAGCCAATGAAATACAATATTGATCGTTGAAAAAATTCAATTTTATTGGTACAAAAAGTATATGAATAGAATATTAAAAAGTCACAAAAGATAAATACTGACTATTCGAGTCAAGACATGATCTAAATGTGATCTATCTTTACATAAAACAAAGCATACAATTAAGCCAAGTACTAGGCAAAATGCATTGAATGGCAACCAAAAATATCTTAAATGTTATATACTTGAGAGGATAACAGCAGACATTGCCTGTAATACGATGCATGTGTGTGGGACAACAGAAGTTGTATACGTGAATCCTGACGCGTTTCGACCCTTCCCGGGTCCTCTTCAGAGGATGGTTGTCCACTATGAGAAGATCAACATGTGTCAGACATAGCATCAGATCCAACCATACCAAACCTATGTCCACGCACCATCTACTAAAGTTACCTAGATTGTATAATTACCTAATACAGGAGTTATAGCATTTCCACGTGCAGTTTAGACTTTGTAGGTTATTGTATTTTAGGTGGTGCAGTTTCTCTTTAGTTCCCCCGTCTCCCCCGTGTCGGATAAGCCCCCGGAAGAGCGGGCAGTGGGCCAAGTGTGTCTTGCGAGGGATCACATCTATCAGCCCCCCATATATGGAAAAGGGGGAGGAGGAGGGGAGGGCAACGAACAACCCGAAAAGTACCTGAGTGGGTATACGTTAATGCTGGAAATAGAAAAATATTGGCTGTTAGATACTCAGAGAGCGGGGGGTCACTTGATTAATCCACACAGATTGGGAAATTTCCCAGCTGTAGAAATCTATAGAGACATTGAATGTTGAGTACATGGGTGTATAGAGGGCATTAATGAGGAGATGAGAGGAAGGGGAGGAAAAAATGTGAGGAAAAGGATGGGGACGGGAGAAAGGTAAAAAGAGGAGGCGAAGGAATAGAGAGAGGTGAAAAGAAGTGAAGAAGAGGAAATAAACCCAAAGCAGTGTATGTGAGGATAGAGCAAGTGAAAAATAGTAAATGCCCTGCTAATAATCAATCCCCATGTACCATAAAGATATATGCAGAGAGCAAAAAGGTAGGGTACCGACACACCACCAATAAGTGGGCAAGTGAGATGGAGGGGGGGATGGGGGAAGAAAGGAATGCCAAAAAGAATGGATAAAGGTGATAAACAGAATAAAGGAAAAGGAGAAAAGGAGGAAAAACAAGAGGCGGGAAAGGGTGGGAAAGGGAAAAATGACGGAGGGAACGGGAAAATAGGAAAAATAGGAGGGGGGGGGGGAAGGGAAGGGGATAGAAAGTGCTAGGGAGGGAAGGAAAGAAAGGGGAGGGGAAAGAAGCAGAAAAGAGGGGGAAGGGAAAGGGAAGAAAAAGGAAAGTAGGTTTGGGGACAGGAGATGAAAAAGGGGGAAGGGTGCACGAGGAAGGTGAAGACGGTGTGGATAGAGTGATGGGCGGGGTGTGAGATGGAAAGGGGGGAAGGGGGGAGGAGGGAAGGAGGAAAGGGGAGAAAGAGGAAGGGGGAAGGGAGGAAGGGGGAGGGGGAAGGGGGGAGAAGGGGAAGGGAATGAGGTAGAAATGTGAAGGGAATCGGGGAAGTGCAAGTGAAGTGAAAGACGGGGTATGGAACGTGGAGGGACAGGGGGAAAAAAGGGGGGACGTGGGGGGGGATATGCCAAGTGAAAAAACCAATGTAAAACAAACGTGCACAAAACAATCATCAAATGGGGGTGACAAACTGTGTGAACATGCGAGGGAGGTGTCGGAACTGATTACCTAATTCAGCTAAACTGAGTAGAAAAGTTGAAGTATTCTGGATAATGAAAAATTAAAGTGTAAGTGGATCTGACAAGGTCAACAACGGTTTAAAAGAGGACCAAGTCGTTAAAAGAATGTTACATTCAATCATATGTACTTACCAATGTGAGCTGTCAGTCTGTGTGGCCTGTCTCCAGTTGGAAGAGGATCCAATTAATATCCCCTGGCGGTTCCCATATTTATGGGGAGTGCCGATTGGCTGACTCCCTTCAGGTGTCCGTGTGTCCTGCGTCCCTCCTCCCCCCCCCCCCCCCCCACATCGGGGGAAGCGAGCAGCACCGCTGTGCGCTCTGATGTGGTCCCCCCGGCGTTCCGGAAAGGAAACCACCTTCGGGCGTCCCCGTCGCTTCCGCCGCAACTGCGCAGGCGCCGCTACGTCACGCGCACGCGCCCTAGGGCGCAGGCGCGTGAGTGCGGTGTCCGGAAGGGATCCGGGACGCCGCTGGCAGGGAGAGAGGTGTCCCACCCAGGTGAGGCCACCTAGTGGGCACTTAGGGAGACGCGGGATCCAAGCGTCTCCTCTCTCACCCTGCCAGGAAGACACAGAAAAGGGTGCACCCCCGCCCCCAGAGGAGAAAACCAGACACTGGGGGAAACAGTGGGGGACACAGAGCCATACTGCCCAGAGATGCTAATATGTAAAAAACGCTGGTAGTAATAGTGAGAAATGGCTCAGGCCATTTACATGAACTGTTCGATGGTGCTGAACATATGGTCTGCATGCCATGGACTGATTGCTTGCTGGCCATCTTAAATGCATCCTATCATGCATGGCATTGTATGTTTTGGCATGATTGCACAGTTGCAAAAACAATGGTTTTCTTACAACCTGCGCAATCGAGATGGTACATGTACAAAAATAAGAAAAGGAAAAGTTGCATGATAGTAAATATTAAAATCAAAAAAAAAAAATTCCGAACTGTATTAAGGCTAGATTTCCCAAGGGGTAGAATGATACAGAGTACATGGTTCATTTTATTAAATCCAGTGACATACATATAAACGTCTCATGCATGTGAGCATGATGAGAAAAGCAATGAAGGCGGTAAAAACAATAAAGTAATAACTATTAATGATTATGCGTGGGGAAAACCAGGCAGTGACATGCAACCAGCTGGAAACGCTAATGAGAAAAATGTATAAGGACAATTGACTAAGGTCAGCAAAGGGAAGGGGAAGGAGAAGGGGGGGGGGGAAAAGGGAGGGGGAAGAGGGGGGAAAAAAAAAAAAAAAAAAGGAAAAGGGGGGGGGGGGGGGGGAGGGGGAAGGGGGAATCATTGTGTCTTCCCTGATGAGAATCCCTGCAAGAAGGGAGCAAATGAAATTGATTCATTTAATCCTGGTGGAGAGGTGGCCTGTAACTGGAATATCCATCTCTGTTCTTTTTGCAGCAGGGACTTATTCCAGTCGCCACCTCTGTTGGGGATGTTTATTCTATAGAGGGCCACAAAAGTGACTTTAGGAACTCTGTAATTGTGTGTAAAAATGATGTGCCTCCCAATAGGAAGGTACGGGTTCCCCACCTCCATACTGTAAACATGTTGAGAGATGCGTTTCCAGAATTCCTGCCTGGTTTTCCCCACGTAGTATGCACCACACTCGCATTCCATCAGGTATACTATACCGCGAGTGCGACAATTCACAAACTGTTTTGGTGTGAATGTGTTGCCATTAGGCAAAACAAAAATTTTGTCCTGTTTGATGAATGAGCAGTATGAGCAGTGTCCACAGGGGAAAGAACCCACTGTTGAACAGTGCTTAAGTCTCTTATTGTCATTGGTGTATTCACTACGAACGAGCTGGTCACGCAGTGACATAGCTCTTTTGTATGTTATAGTGGGTCTGTCCTGAACAAATCCACGTAGCTTAGGGTCATCTGTGAGGATGCTCCAATGGCGTTCTATGATCTTTCTAATGGCCTGATGTTGACGGGAGTAACGCATGATAATCCGGGTAGGGTTGCATTCGGAGCTTCGGGAAGGTTTGGGTTTGAAGAGTAGCTGGGATCTAGAGTGTCTAATAGCCTGATTGTAGGCTTTTTTAAGGCAAGATCTACTGTAGCCCCTTGCTAACAGTCGATTTTGAAGCCCCTCTGCTTCTTTTATAAACAAAGAATCGCTGGAACAGTTGCGCCGAAGGCGCAAATACTGTCCGTAGGGGATCGAGTTTTTCAACGGGGTTGGATGGAAGCTATCACAATGAAGGACCGTATTCCCAGCAGTTGTCTTACGGAACAAAGTGCTGGAAAGATGTCCTTCCGCATTGATCGAAACGGAGACATCTAGGAAGGTGACGCTGTGGAAATCGTGGGTCATTGTAAACTTCAAGTTGCGATCGTTCACATTGATTTTATGAAAAAATTCAAATAGCTTGTTCTCGGGTCCCTCCCGGACGACGAAGACGTCGTCGATATACCTCAGCCATTTGGTTATATGGCTGGTGTATTCGACAAGGCCCTCGCCATCGAGGAGGGACTTCTCCCACTCCCCCAGGTACAGGTTGGCGTAAGAGGGGGCACAACAGGTCCCCATAGCCACACCCTGTACCTGGAGGTAGTGGGAGTTGTTGAAACAAAAATGATTATGATGCAGTATATAGTGCAGGCCATCCAAGATAAACTTAACCAAGGCCGGATCATATTGGGAATATTGTTGCAAAGCCCTTTGCACAGCAGCCAACCCCTTAGAATGGGGAATGCTGCTGTACAACGCTTCGACATCTATGGTCACTAAAATCGCATTTTTAGGTAGCCTCAGATTGCTGATGAGTTGCAAGAATTGTATTGTGTCCTTGACAAAGGAGGGCAAGGCCAGAACCAGGGGTTGTAAATGTGCATCTATGACACGGCTTAAGTTCTCAGATATAGACCCATTGCCAGAGACAATGGGACGGCCTGTGGGTTTCACCGGATTTTTATGTATCTTGGGTAGACTATAGAACGTGGCTACCCTGGGGTGTGGAGTTCTGATAAATTCATAGATGTTTCTGGTAATTTGCCCTCTATGGAATGCACGATCAATCATGTTGTAAAAGCTGGAATTGTATTGATTAATATTGAGGGCTGAAATTACTTTGTACCATTCTTTATTTTTTAGTATGTCCAGACACATTGAAACATAGTCGTCATTGTTCATGACGACTACGTTGCCTCCCTTGTCTGAGGGTTTTATCACAATTGTGGGATTTTTTATGAGATTTCGAAGGGCTGCATTTTCCTCATCAGAAAGATTAGCCGGTTTAGAATGAGTTTGTGGTAGTTTGCATATGTCACGGATGGTCTGCCTTAAAAACACTGCTACGTTAGGATTAATACTTGAAGAAGGAAATGTAGTAGAGGCCTTTTTGAACATCGTAAGGGGATTCGAAGTCGATTTGTCCACCTCCTGCAGTAAGGCGTCCAGATCGATTTGATCTATTAAATCCACTGTATTGTTTTCTTGATAAAGGAGAGTTAGGTCTCGTAGGGCCCTACATTCTTTCATGCTTGGAACAGGCCCATCCACAGCGTCACCCTCCGGGTCATCCTTCGCATGCAGGTATTTAAGTAATAGCCTGCGTGCGAAGAGTTGTAAATCGGTAATGGTTTCGAAGATATCGAAATGTTGTTCCGGGCAGAAAGTTAGTCCTCGGGACAAGAGTTGTGTCTCACTAGATGACAAATTGGTAGAGGATAGATTGACCACACTTAGGTGGTTTGTTGGATCCGCACCACGAAGGGGTCCAAGCCCTTGCCTGTTTTGTGGGTCTGTGGGGACGCAGGTCCCCGAGAAGAGTTTAAAGGTTTTTGTGAGGCTGCTTTATTGGGGCCCACAGGAGGGGTAGAGTGTTTGGGGAATTCGTGCGTGGGTAGCGTATTACTGTTTGATGCCAGGGGCGTTGTCCCACTCTCTTCCGCAGTGCAATCGATTATCGCAGTGCGGCCGGGTGGGGCATCATGAGGACCAGCTTGTGTAGAAACAGTGTCCATCGCGCGTTTCTTAGAATCGTGTTCAGGAGAATTCCTGAAACTACGATCTCTTTTCTGTTGTGTTTTACTCCGCGCTTTATTGCGTTGAGAAAGGTTTTTACGTTCGGATTCGGGGTCAGAAGGTCCCCGAGATTTTGAAATTTGAGAATTCTTTTTGTTTTTAGGTTCCTGACGTGATTGATTATTAGATGGCGACACATGGTTTCTCCATCTATAAGCATACCCCTCTGAAAAAGCATGTTTATCCCTCCAGAATTGCATTTCTTTATTACGCAGAATGTTTTTATTAAAGGTCGAAAGATTTTCTTCCAAACAGGTTTGGGATTCAACGAAAAGGGGGTGTTGGGCATATTGACTCAGTGTTTGTTCAAGTTTACTGATGATGCCGTCTAGGAGGGCAATTTGTTTGCCGTACTCCCTGGATAGAATCAACATCATCTCCCTGGAGCACGACTTGAGGTTGGCCTCCCACTCAGCCTTACACTCCTCACTTATTAAATCAACATTTGGGAAAATTTGAACACGTAATCCATAAGGGTTCATTTGTTCCTCGAGGTATCTGCCAAAACTTTTGACATGCCAAAAGAGGGCAGATTTCCTCTCGAGTACCTTGGTCAATTTTTGGAATAGTGTTGTAATCGACAGGGTTTTTTGATCACCCTGTTCGAAGGAGTTCTCATACTGAGACATTAGGTTGGTCCAATCAGCCCCTGTGAATTTGCTCATCTTGAATCGCAAAATGCAATCTGTTAATGGCTAAAGTAGAAATTTCAATAACATACAAAGTGAGATACACAAAAAGGAAAAAACCATATAGCAAGATCATATATACCGCTTAGATAGCCAGTTCACAGTTCATGTCTAGACTCGAGTGCCGAAAGGCGGGGGAAGGTGTTTAACCACCAAAAAAATCAAAACGAAAAACATGGACACTCATATGAGTGTAGACGGGTAGGCCGCACACCCCATAAAGTGCAAAAAATTGTACTGGAACCCCCTAACGGGGCTTTAAAGCAGCCAATGAAATACAATATTGATCGTTGAAAAAATTCAATTTTATTGGTACAAAAAGTATATGAATAGAATATTAAAAAGTCACAAAAGATAAATACTGACTATTCGAGTCAAGACATGATCTAAATGTGATCTATCTTTACATAAAACAAAGCATACAATTAAGCCAAGTACTAGGCAAAATGCATTGAATGGCAACCAAAAATATCTTAAATGTTATATACTTGAGAGGATAACAGCAGACATTGCCTGTAATACGATGCATGTGTGTGGGACAACAGAAGTTGTATACGTGAATCCTGACGCGTTTCGACCCTTCCCGGGTCCTCTTCAGAGGATGGTTGTCCACTATGAGAAGATCAACATGTGTCAGACATAGCATCAGATCCAACCATACCAAACCTATGTCCACGCACCATCTACTAAAGTTACCTAGATTGTATAATTACCTAATACAGGAGTTATAGCATTTCCACGTGCAGTTTAGACTTTGTAGGTTATTGTATTTTAGGTGGTGCAGTTTCTCTTTAGTTCCCCCGTCTCCCCCGTGTCGGATAAGCCCCCGGAAGAGCGGGCAGTGGGCCAAGTGTGTCTTGCGAGGGATCACATCTATCAGCCCCCCATATATGGAAAAGGGGGAGGAGGAGGGGAGGGCAACGAACAACCCGAAAAGTACCTGAGTGGGTATACGTTAATGCTGGAAATAGAAAAATATTGGCTGTTAGATACTCAGAGAGCGGGGGGTCACTTGATTAATCCACACAGATTGGGAAATTTCCCAGCTGTAGAAATCTATAGAGACATTGAATGTTGAGTACATGGGTGTATAGAGGGCATTAATGAGGAGATGAGAGGAAGGGGAGGAAAAAATGTGAGGAAAAGGATGGGGACGGGAGAAAGGTAAAAAGAGGAGGCGAAGGAATAGAGAGAGGTGAAAAGAAGTGAAGAAGAGGAAATAAACCCAAAGCAGTGTATGTGAGGATAGAGCAAGTGAAAAATAGTAAATGCCCTGCTAATAATCAATCCCCATGTACCATAAAGATATATGCAGAGAGCAAAAAGGTAGGGTACCGACACACCACCAATAAGTGGGCAAGTGAGATGGAGGGGGGGATGGGGGAAGAAAGGAATGCCAAAAAGAATGGATAAAGGTGATAAACAGAATAAAGGAAAAGGAGAAAAGGAGGAAAAACAAGAGGCGGGAAAGGGTGGGAAAGGGAAAAATGACGGAGGGAACGGGAAAATAGGAAAAATAGGAGGGGGGGGGGGGGAAGGGAAGGGGATAGAAAGTGCTAGGGAGGGAAGGAAAGAAAGGGGAGGGGAAAGAAGCAGAAAAGAGGGGGAAGGGAAAGGGAAGAAAAAGGAAAGTAGGTTTGGGGACAGGAGATGAAAAAGGGGGAAGGGTGCACGAGGAAGGTGAAGACGGTGTGGATAGAGTGATGGGCGGGGTGTGAGATGGAAAGGGGGGAAGGGGGGAGGAGGGAAGGAGGAAAGGGGAGAAAGAGGAAGGGGGAAGGGAGGAAGGGGGAGGGGGAAGGGGGGAGAAGGGGAAGGGAATGAGGTAGAAATGTGAAGGGAATCGGGGAAGTGCAAGTGAAGTGAAAGACGGGGTATGGAACGTGGAGGGACAGGGGGAAAAAAGGGGGGACGTGGGGGGGGATATGCCAAGTGAAAAAACCAATGTAAAACAAACGTGCACAAAACAATCATCAAATGGGGGTGACAAACTGTGTGAACATGCGAGGGAGGTGTCGGAACTGATTACCTAATTCAGCTAAACTGAGTAGAAAAGTTGAAGTATTCTGGATAATGAAAAATTAAAGTGTAAGTGGATCTGACAAGGTCAACAACGGTTTAAAAGAGGACCAAGTCGTTAAAAGAATGTTACATTCAATCATATGTACTTACCAATGTGAGCTGTCAGTCTGTGTGGCCTGTCTCCAGTTGGAAGAGGATCCAATTAATATCCCCTGGCGGTTCCCATATTTATGGGGAGTGCCGATTGGCTGACTCCCTTCAGGTGTCCGTGTGTCCTGCGTCCCTCCTCCCCCCCCCCCCCCCCACATCGGGGGAAGCGAGCAGCACCGCTGTGCGCTCTGATGTGGTCCCCCCGGCGTTCCGGAAAGGAAACCACCTTCGGGCGTCCCCGTCGCTTCCGCCGCAACTGCGCAGGCGCCGCTACGTCACGCGCACGCGCCCTAGGGCGCAGGCGCGTGAGTGCGGTGTCCGGAAGGGATCCGGGACGCCGCTGGCAGGGAGAGAGGTGTCCCATCCAGGTGAGGCCACCTAGTGGGCACTTAGGGAGACGCGGGATCCAAGCGTCTCCTCTCTCACCCTGCCAGGAAGACACAGAAAAGGGTGCACCCCCGCCCCCAGAGGAGAAAACCAGACACTGGGGGAAACAGTGGGGGACACAGAGCCATACTGCCCAGAGATGCTAATATGTAAAAAACGCTGGTAGTAATAGTGAGAAATGGCTCAGGCCATTTACATGAACTGTTCGATGGTGCTGAACATATGGTCTGCATGCCATGGACTGATTGCTTGCTGGCCATCTTAAATGCATCCTATCATGCATGGCATTGTATGTTTTGGCATGATTGCACAGTTGCAAAAACAATGGTTTTCTTACAACCTGCGCAATCGAGATGGTACATGTACAAAAATAAGAAAAGGAAAAGTTGCATGATAGTAAATATTAAAATCAAAAAAAAAAATTCCGAACTGTATTAAGGCTAGATTTCCCAAGGGGTAGAATGATACAGAGTACATGGTTCATTTTATTAAATCCAGTGACATACATATAAACGTCTCATGCATGTGAGCATGATGAGAAAAGCAATGAAGGCGGTAAAAACAATAAAGTAATAACTATTAATGATTATGCGTGGGGAAAACCAGGCAGTGACATGCAACCAGCTGGAAACGCTGATGAGAAAAATGTATAAAGGACAATTGACTAAGGTCAGCAAAGGGAAGGGGAAGGAGAAGGGGGGGGGGGGAAAGGGAGGGGGAAGAGGGGGGAAAAAAAAAAAAAAAGAAAAAAAAAAAAAAAAAAAAAGGAAAAGGGGGGGGGGGGGGGGGGGGGAGGGGGAAGGGGGAATCATTGTGTCTTCCCTGATGAGAATCCCTGCAAGAAGGGAGCAAATGAAATTGATTCATTTAATCCTGGTGGAGAGGTGGCCTGTAACTGGAATATCCATCTCTGTTCTTTTTGCAGCAGGGACTTATTCCAGTCGCCACCTCTGTTGGGGATGTTTATTCTATAGAGGGCCACAAAAGTGACTTTAGGAACTCTGTAATTGTGTGTAAAAATGATGTGCCTCCCAATAGGAAGGTACGGGTTCCCCACCTCCATACTGTAAACATGTTGAGAGATG
This sequence comes from Aquarana catesbeiana, assembly GCF_042186555.1. Taxonomy (NCBI): domain Eukaryota; kingdom Metazoa; phylum Chordata; class Amphibia; order Anura; family Ranidae; genus Aquarana; species Aquarana catesbeiana. The sequence continues at coordinate 709,466,168 of NC_133326.1, forward strand.
CGTTTCCAGAATTCCTGCCTGGTTTTCCCCACGTAGTATGCACCACACTCGCATTCCATCAGGTATACTATACCGCGAGTGCGACAATTCACAAACTGTTTTGGTCGTGAATGTGTTGCCATTAGGCAAAACAAAAATTTTGTCCTGTTTGATGAATGAGCAGTATGAGCAGTGTCCACAGGGGAAAGAACCCACTGTTGAACAGTGCTTAAGTCTCTTATTGTCATTGGTGTATTCACTACGAACGAGCTGGTCACGCAGTGACATAGCTCTTTTGTATGTTATAGTGGGTCTGTCCTGAACAAATCCACGTAGCTTAGGGTCATCTGTGAGGATGCTCCAATGGCGTTCTATGATCTTTCTAATGGCCTGATGTTGACGGGAGTAACGCATGATAATCCGGGTAGGGTTGCATTCGGAGCTTCGGGAAGGTTTGGGTTTGAAGAGTAGCTGGGATCTAGAGTGTCTAATAGCCTGATTGTAGGCTTTTTTAAGGCAAGATCTACTGTAGCCCCTTGCTAACAGTCGATTTTGAAGCCCCTCTGCTTCTTTTATAAACAAAGAATCGCTGGAACAGTTGCGCCGAAGGCGCAAATACTGTCCGTAGGGGATCGAGTTTTTCAACGGGGTTGGATGGAAGCTATCACAATGAAGGACCGTATTCCAGCAGTTGTCTTACGGAACAAAGTGCTGGAAAGATGTCCTTCCGCATTGATCGAAACGGAGACATCTAGGAAGGTGACGCTGTGGAAATCGTGGGTCATTGTAAACTTCAAGTTGCGATCGTTCACATTGATTTTATGAAAAAATTCAAATAGCTTGTTCTCGGGTCCCTCCCGGACGACGAAGACGTCGTCGATATACCTCAGCCATTTGGTTATATGGCTGGTGTATTCGACAAGGCCCTCGCCATCGAGGAGGGACTTCTCCCACTCCCCCAGGTACAGGTTGGCGTAAGAGGGGGCACAACAGGTCCCCATAGCCACACCCTGTACCTGGAGGTAGTGGGAGTTGTTGAAACAAAAATGATTATGATGCAGTATATAGTGCAGGCCATCCAAGATAAACTTAACCAAGGCCGGATCATATTGGGAATATTGTTGCAAAGCCCTTTGCACAGCAGCCAACCCCTTAGAATGGGGAAT
>NC_133326.1:710429775-710449801 GCF_042186555.1 Aquarana catesbeiana
AGTACCTTGTAGTGTGGCCTGCACTGTGAGGGTTAACTCATTTGAACCAGGGTGACCATAAAGAGAAACTATACTAGCTTTAGTAGTAGTAAACACCAGACCGCTGTGGTCCCGCCTCCCTCCCAACACCAGACCGCTGTGGTCCCGCCTCCCTCCCAACACCAGACCGCTGTGGTCCCGCCTCCCTCCCAACACCAGACCGCTGTGGTCCCGCCTCCCTCCCAACACCAGACCGCTGTGGTCCCGCCTCCCTCCCAACACCAGACCGCTGTGGTCCCGCCTCCCTCCCAACACCAGACCGCTGTGGTCCCGCCTCCCTCCCAACACCAGACCGCTGTGGTCCCGCCTCCCTCCCAACACCAGACCGCTGTGGTCCCGCCTCCCTCCCAACACCAGACCGCTGTGGTCCCGCCTCCCTCCCAACACCAGACCGCTGTGGTCCCGCCTCCCTCCCAACACCAGACCGCTGTGGTCCCGCCTCCCTCCCAACACCAGACCGCTGTGGTCCCACCTCCCTCCCAACACCAGACCGCTGTGGTCCCGCCTCCCTCCCAACACCAGACCGCTGTGGTCCCGCCTCCCTCCCAACACCAGACCGCTGTGGTCCCGCCTCCCTCCCAACACCAGACCGCTGTGGTCCCGCCTCCCTCCCAACACCAGACCGCTGTGGTCCCGCCTCCCTCCCAACACCAGACCGCTGTGGTCCCGCCTCCCTCCCAACACCAGACCGCTGGTCCCGCCTCCTATCGCACCGCTGGACGGGATGTGCAGATGGAGGAAGCCTACTGGAGTGAGGGATAAGATAAGCATAGTTGCTTCTCAAGACAATCAGAAAATTAACATTTAACCCCCTCACAGTGCTGGGGAAGAACCACAGCATTGCTTTTTTTTTTTTTTTAAATCCTAGGATTCATAGGCGAGAGACAAACAGGGAAATGTACTTTTTATTTCTTTTCTTCCCTTTTTGTTCAAAGTATATGGCCAAGACTAAGCCGACTTCCCTCCAAATAACTTGGCTCTGGTGTCTCCAGTGAAGGTCATCGGTCACACCCCATCAACGACATTATAGAGAATTGACATTCTAGAGAATTGTGCTCCTCTAACCTTGTGGTAACATTTTGGGGGGGGGGGGGGGAACCCCTTTACTGTTCCAGCGTGACTGTAAAATTGGAGGGTATTAAAGTCAACAAGGGGGCAAGCCCACATTAACAGCCATGATTTAAAAAAAAAAAAAAAAAAGTCCAGCAAGCTCACAGATGTACTGGCCGGGTGTCCATAAATTTCTGACCATAAAGTGTTGGTTTTAATGAAGTTTTTCCCATGCCTGGCAGAGCCGAGTGCGGGCAATCTTTACCAACACACAATATATATTATATAGGAGGAGCTCACCTGTCATCCCAGCTCTGACTCCGGTGAATTTCCCGTCCTCGTCCAAATCCAGGTTCTGCCTCATCCGCAGGGCGCGGGAATACAGCCGAATCACCACGGCCGCGGCCTACAGAGGGGAACATAACAAGGCTAGTACACCCACCGTCTCCTCTGCCATACAATAAACAGAAAGTAGAAAAAAAAAACAAAAAATCTCACCCCTTCCACGTGCCGTGCCACGGCCTCTGGGTGCTGCTCCTGCACTGGGTGGAGCTGCACTCTTTCCCATCAGCCTCAGGACTGGGACGCTATTCACCGACATCGAGAAGTTCCTCTGTAGAGAGAGAGTCAGATGTGATTGATGGCTCTACCAAACAACGTAGGTTTCTGCTTGTACCCAAATACGACCCCCCCCCCCCCCCCCCCCCCCCCTTAGAAGAATGAATCTAGGTATTTACCTACCCCCCATAGTCTCCCATCATTTATTCTTGGTTTGACCTTTCCAATACAAAGCCAATCCTGTGCGTTTTACTATTCCTCCTCATGCCCGGCCTTTATGGAGAAGGTTCAAAAGCTCCAACCTACCTGGATAAGACCATAACCTACCCACAGTCTGTGCTTGTTCATACAATCGTTATCTGACTGTCCTCTGGGGGATCCAGAAGACCAGTGCTAGGACACAAAGCTCCCATTGCATAAAGACCAAAGAGCCCCTCCCCTCCATGGGCTGTGAGCTACTTTTGCAGTCCATGTTGCAGCTCTTGCCCTATCTATGTCCCCCCTCCTGCTGTTGCACCCAGTCCAGCCCTGCCTAAGACATTTGGGGATGGCAAAGCTATGTCATCAATGTCCATCACTGGTTCTATCATCCACAGCATCACTGAAACCAAACATACAAGATCATTATTGCCTGACCCTTCCAGATCAGGGAGTGATCATCTCATGACTAACCCGGTCATCATATGATGCTAGTAGCACTTCACATCCTTATTCTACAGAGTTGCTGCACAACCTACTGTGAGCCAGGAGTAACTGCCTCCCGTCCCCCACATCGCCAAACCCATCCATCCCATTCATAGCCGAACCATCGGACGCCATTACCTGCTCATCCTCTGTAAGAGGCAGGAGAGCCAGAGGCTGCAGGGGCTCCTCGTTCAGAATCACAGCAAACTCCTTGTCTTGCATCTCATCTGGAACCTGCAGTGCCAAACAAATACAAAAGGGTTAGCCATGGGAAGGCTAACCCTGGGAAGGAAGGGCAGGCGGACAGCACCACCCCCTAGCTGAGTGGGAAGGAAGGGCAGGCGGACAGCACCACCCCCTAGCTGAGTGGGAAGGAAGGGCAGGCGGACAGCACCACCCCCTAGCTGAGTGGGAAGGAAGGGCAGGCGGACAGCACCACCCCCCAGCCGTGGGAAGGAAGGGTGGGCGGCCCCCCCAGCCGTGGGAAGGAAGGGTGGGCGGCCCCCCCAGCCGTGGGAAGGAAGGGTGGGCGGCCCCCCCAGCCGTGGGAAGGAAGGGTGGGCGGCCCCCCCAGCCGTGGGAAGGAAGGGTGGGCGGCCCCCCCAGCCGTGGGAAGGAAGGGTGGGCGGCCCCCCCAGCCGTGGGAAGGAAGGGTGGGCGGCCCCCCCAGCCGTGGGAAGGAAGGGTGGGCGGCCCCCCCAGCCGTGGGAAGGAAGGGTGGGCGGCCCCCCCAGCCGTGGGAAGGAAGGGTGGGCGGCCCCCCCAGCCGTGGGAAGGAAGGGTGGGCGGCCCCCCCCAGCCGTGGGAAGGAAGGGTGGGCGGCCCCCCCCCAGCCGTGGGAAGGAAGGGTGGGCGGCCCCCCCAGCCGTGGGAAGGAAGGGTGGGCGGCCCCCCCAGCCGTGGGAAGGAAGGGTGGGCGGCCCCCCCAGCCGTGGGAAGGAAGGGTGGGCGGCCCCCCCAGCCGTGGGAAGGAAGGGTGGGCGGCCCCCCCAGCCGTGGGAAGGAAGGGTGGGCGGCCCCCCCAGCCGTGGGAAGGAAGGGTGGGCGGCCCCCCCAGCCGTGGGAAGGAAGGGTGGGCGGCCCCACCCAGCCGTGGGAAGGAAGGGTGGGCGGCCCCCCCAGCCGTGGGAAGGAATAGGGATTATGAACATGTGCTGGGAGACTTTTCATGAGGAGTTTGTGCAACTCCCAGCGTGCTGCACTACAAAGAGATGAAAAATGTGGAGAGGTAGGTGAAGGATTCATTGGGGATACCAGAAGGGTTACATAAAGCCAAATGCTACATACCCAAACAATACCTTCCCTTGTCTACCTCCCCCACCGGGGGCCGGCCTCTCGTTGATCTGGGTGGACGAGATACGATGTCCTCCTGGATCGTGGGGGCACTCAGTGGCGTGCTCTTACCGGCTACGTCCAGTGGACACAGCCGATGATGGACCACTGTACCAGCTTGCTGCCGGTACCATGTGATTGCTGTAACCAATCACAGCAGATTACATGACAGTTGTAAACAATGAAGGGCTTCCTTTCAAGCCATCCCATTGTGTTCCTAGCTGTGATTGGTCACAGTGATCACATAGTACAGACTGGGCTAATCACGGCCCATCAGTGCCATGTGATCAGCTGTGGCCAATCACAGCTCACCACAACAAAAATTGAATGAATCGATTTAATTCAGTAAAATGCTTGCATTTAGCAGTGAAATTATTTGCTATAAGCAATCATCGTGTGTAAAAAAAAAAAAAAAAAAAAAAAAATCCTGATCACTTCCCCAGAGTAGTACATTACTACTATAGTCACATTATATTGCTCTGGAAGATGAAGAAGACAAACGACGACGAAGAAGACGAAGAGACTTTCCCCAAAAAATATTTAAAATTTTCCAAAAAATTAAACCTTCAAAAAAAATTCTCCATGCCTCTAAATACCTTGAACTGTCTACTTTTTTTTTTTTTTTTTAAAAAGGGGGTGATTTGGGGGGATATTTGTACTGTCCAGGTGTTTTCAGGTCTCAAGAAATGAGATCGGCCTTCAGTACATCAGGATTGATCGATTTTCAGATATGTATCCCATAGATCGTGGACTCTATAACTTTCACACAGACTAAATATACACTGATTTGGGTTATTTTCACCAAAGAAATGTAGCAGAATACATTTTATGGATGGATCGAAGAAAAAAAAAAAGAAAGGAATGTTGAAACAAAAAAAAAAAAAAAAAAAAAACCACCACACAAACATTTTCTACTTTCGTTTATAAAACATATACAACAAAACCATTTCTTCACAAATTTAGGACAAAATGTATTCTGCTCCAGGTCTTTGTTGGGGGGGGGGGAAGAAAAAAAAAAAAAACAACAACAACCACATCCCATAATAGGAAAGTACATCTTGTGGCTCGTTTTTCCCTTGATTTCAATGGGGTGCGTTACATGCGTCTTGTGGGTTTTTTTTTTTTTTAGTATACTTTTGCCACAGATTTGTGTCACATGGCAAAATGTGTGTTTGCTGTGCCATTAATAAAGGGCACTAAAAGCGCAACTAGTTAATTTTAGATAAAAAAATTAAAAATAAAGGAGGATGGCTATACACTACACAATCTGATTGTATAATCTCTGTACAAATTTTCTTTAGATTTACCAAAACTATAGTTAAAATGAATGAAAATATTGTGAGTGAATAAAAATGAGTGAAGTAAAATTTAAAGGGGTTGTAAAAGGTAAATTTTTTTTTCTTTAAAACTAACAATAGCCCCCCGGCGCGCCGCGTCATTGGATGTGATTGACAGCAGCGCGAGCCAATGGCTGCGCTGCTTTCAATCCATCCACTATAGCCAATCAGCGACCAGGCTGATCGGCTGAATGGAGGTCGGGAACGAGCGGCCGAGTTTCGAGGTGTCAGGTAAGTAAAACGGGGGGGCTGGGGGCGGCGGTATTATCAAAAGTTTTTTCACCTTAATGCATAGAATGCATTAAGGTGAAGACATTTATACCTTTACAACCCCTTTAAGTGAATAGAGAAAATTATTAAAAAAGCCTAATCACCATTGAACATAAACAAAATTAATGTTAATGTCACGTAACATACATAGTTACATACATTCTTTCCTTTTCTGTTGCTTATATACCACATTATGATGGGAGTTCCCACTTTAGAACTCATTACTTAAACAGGTGCAGAGCTTTCATACGGTTGGATCCCAGCTGTTTTTGGTTCTTTGCATCATTACATGGTCACATGGTTTAGAGTATAGAGTTTATATGCGCTTCTCATTTCCATGGTTGTCAGCTATGAGTAAGCACTTAGCATAAGTGTGAAACGCGTCAGCTGTTTTCCTGTACTTTCTCTCTGTGGTGTCCTGTGTACTTCATGATCCAGTTCCTTTAATAAAGACACATGAAATTTCTCCTGCTGTGCGGCTGTCCAGAGCTTTTCGTACATTTCCTGCCTGTCTCAGCATTAGCCAGCACCTGGGGCTCTTCTCTCCTGGAGGTAAAGGATTTGTTTACTCCGGTCTGGATGTACCTGTGCGGTGGAGTCTCTTTTGATCCAATGGTATGGAGTTGAGTGGGAGCCATCATTCCCTCACTTGACTTCATGCCTCTGAAGGGAAAGGATCGGATTGTCTCCGCTGCTACCAACCTATCCAGTAAGCGGCGGAGACGACAAGGACGCGCGGGGGGGTTGTTGCACATCTCCCGCTGCCGATTAAAGTGATCTTGCGGCGAATACACCGCGGACAACACTTTTATCATGAAGCGGACCACTTGCCGATTTAAAAAATACCGGAGTTATCGTGAGAGGTCCAAACGTGGTTAAAGAGTACCGATTCTTCATTACAAAAACACCAAGCACATAAAACCCCCAAAAACATTTGAGGCCCCCCACATATACACGTAAACGCATGCGTCGAGGACGACCTGTGTGTGAAAACGTCAATTGCGATAAACGTTACATATCGCTGCGCACGCCTGAAGGAGAGTAATAATTCCAGCACAAGACTTCCTCCGTAACACCAAACTGATGACCTATTTGGGGGGGGGGGGGCTTTTAAAGCGTTGCCTATAGAAAATATACGGTACCGAAGCCAAATTTAAGGTTAGACATGTTAGGTATCTATTTAATTCAGCGCAACCTTATCTTTTAAATGTGGGTAGTTTATTGCGTTTGTTTCCCCTTAAAATGTATATGATATTTCGTGTTCCCTAGACCTGCAGTAATAAACTTATGACAAAAAAAAAAAAAAAAAAAAAAATTGGAACTACCACTAAATGTTATTCTCTAGGGCAGCCATTCTCAACCAGGGATCCTCCAGAGGCAATAGGGGGTTCCTTGAGCTGTGGCTGGATTTACCTCCTATTTGATGGTGCCTACATAGTTTTGAGCCAATGCCACTTGGAAGAGCCAGTGGTACAACGCCAATGATCTTTATAGCTCTGTAAGGGGGCCAATTCTTACCACTGTAAAAAAAAAAAAAAAAGGGGGGGGGGGGGGGGGCATTGTTACTGACAACCAAAAATTTATCGGGGGCTCCCCCGAGACCTGAAAATTATTTTAAGGATTCCCCTGGGGTAAAAAGGTTGAGAAAGGCTGCTCTAGGGTGTCTGCTTTCAGAAAAAAATATAGAAATGTTTGGGGGTTGTGTTATTTTGAGGCCGAAAATGATTTTTTTTTTTCTTTTTTTTTGTGTGCAAAAACGGCCCTGGCAGGGAAAAGGTTAAAAAAAAAAACATGCACTTGGGAGGTGGGAGGGTAGATGGAGGGTGTGTGCTAATGAAAACAACTGGTCAACTCCTTCCTGTGTCATAACCTAAAGACTGTCCAGGAAGTAAGGCAGAAGTAATGGAGAAGTGTTTTATACAGCTATGTGAAAAGTGGTGTAAGCCTGTGTAAAACAAAAATGGAAAGCTTTGTTATTTCTGCAAAAGTAGTACAATAATGCTATATTGGTACATAGTGGAGCTTGGTTTTCTATTAAAAAATAAAAAAATAAAAAGGGAAACTTAGCCTTTAAAGACATATAAGAGGTGGTCGGTGAGGATTTGATATTGAGAAGACTGATACACTCACCTTGTTCTCTTTTATATAAAGTGCCAACATCTCCTCTCTTCCATAGCGATACTCCGCCAGTTTATACTTTGGCATAGCGGGGGAGGGAGGAGGGGAAGCAACAGATCCCCCACTGGATAGTGCACGGAGCCTGGAGAGAGAATATTATTATTATTATATAGGATTTATATAGCGCCAACAGTTTACGTAGTGCTTTACAACGAGAGTAGACAGTACAAATACAATAGGAATCAGAGGGCCCTGCTCCTTAATGCTTACAATCTAAGAGGGAAGGTCAAGAGATACAAGAGGTAATAACTGTGGGTGATGTGCTGATGGAGAAAGTGAAATGTACAGTTGTTAGGTGGGGGCCAGATAGGCTTCTCTGAAGAGATGAGTTTTCAGGGATTGTCGTCTGAAAGTGGACAAAGTAGGATGAAAAAAAAGAAAAAAAAAAAAAAGCGGACAGATTGGGGTAGAGCATTCCAGAGGATGGGAGAGGCGAGCATGGAATGAGGGGACAAGGGAATTAGAGAGCAGGAGGTCTTGGGAGGAGCGAAGAGAACAATTAGGTTGGTATTTTGAGACTAGGTTAGTGATGTAGCTGAGAGCCAGGTTGTGGATGGCTTTGTAAGTTATTAGTATCTTGAATTTATTTTTTTTGAGTGGCAGCCAACAGGGGGATTGGCAGAGGGGTATAGCAGACGCTGAGTGGTTTTTAAAGGTGGATGAGCCAGGCAGCAGCATTTATGATGGACTGAAGTGGGGATAGCCTATTTAGAGGTAAGCCAATGAGGAGGGAGTTGCAGTAGTCGAGGCGAGAGATAACCAGGGAGTGGATTAGAAGCTTTGTGGTGACATTGGTTAGGAAGGGGCGTATATTGGAGATGTTGGAGGTTGAGGGGGCAAATTTTGGATAGCACTTGGATTTGGGGCTGAAAGGTTAGTTTAGAGTCCAGGATTACACCTAGGAACTTGGCATTGGGGGGAGAAGTTGATAGTTGAGCCGTTGATATTGACAGAGAAATCAGGGGAAGTGGCACCTGGGGGAGGAAATATCATGAGCTTGGTTTTGGATAGGTTGAGTTTGAGGCAGTGGTGCGACATCCAGGCTATTATATCTGTTAGTAAGTTGTTGGTGCGTGAGGAGACAGATGGAGAGAGCTGAGGGGTGGAGACATAGATTTGGGTGTCATCAGCGTACAGATGTTATTGAAAGCCATGGGAGGCAATCAACTGACCCAGGGAGGTGGTGTGGATTGAGAAAAAGGAGGAGAGGTCCAAGAACAGAACCTTGGGGGACCCCAATGGAGAAAGGGAGAGGAGGAAGTAGAGTTGTGACTCTGAAGGAGCGGTGGGATAGGTAGGATGAGAACCAGTGAAGAGTACAGTCACGGAGACCAAAGGAGTGGAGTTTATTATTTTTTTTTTTTGAGGAGGGGGTGGTCCACCATGTCAAAGGCAGCAGAGCGGTCCAGGAGAGATAGTACAGAATAGTGTCTGTTGGTTTTAGTCGTTAGTAGGTCAATCGTGAGATTAAGGAGAGCAGTTTCCGTAGAATGTTGAGGGCGAAATCCGGACTGAAGGGGATCAAGAAGTTTATGGTCAGATGGTTGCTCACTCGGTCTTTCAAGAAGTTTGGAGGAGAAGGCGAGTAAGGAGATGGGGTGTAGGTTGTTAAGATTGGTGGGGTCAATGGAGGACTTTAAGTATGGGGGGTGACTAGCGTATATTTTAGAGAGTTTGGGAAGATGCCACAAGAGAGGGAGAGGTTGAAAATCTGAGTTAGAGAGTATAGAATCGAGTCAGAGGGTGAGCGTAGCATATGTGAGGGAGCAGGAGGTTAGATAGGCGTTAGATAAAAGTTTAGCAACCTCGGTAATACTAGAATGGCTGAATGAGGGAAGTAATGATTGTATGGATCTGTGGACATGGGGTGTTGAGTGGGGGAGGTTTCTGCGCATTGAGATCTCCTCATGAATTGTATCAATCTTATTTTTGAAGTGATTGGCGATCTCCTGGGCAGTGAGTGAGAGGGCGGAAGCAGTGGAGGATAGAGTAGACTGTTAAAGGTCATGGGGACTGGATGAGAAGGTGTTAATGAGTGTGATAAAATAAGTCTGCTTGGCAGTGTGGAGGCAGGAATAGTATTTTATATTGGTTGAAGTCTTCCTGCAAATTAGTCTTATGCCGCAGACGCTCAAGAGCACAACTATGCTTTCCAAGACTTCTGGTGTTGCCCGTTTGCCAAGGTTGTAGCGGTCGGGACCCGATTCTGCGAGTAGTGAGCTTGTCTAGGGAGGGAGGAAGACAATGAGCTGTTGTAGAGGAAAAAGTAGCTAGGTTGGGGCAGGACAGGGGTAAGATTTTGTCATAGAGTTGATCAGTAGTAGAGAAGAGAAGGGTTGAGGTCGCGAAGGTTTCTACGGATAACTGTTAGGCGGTTGGAGGGAGAGGAGGTGCAAGACAGGGGGAGAGAGCAAAACTAATAAGGTTGTGATCACAGAGTGTGAGAGGATTGTTGGAAAGGTTGCACGGAGTGCACAGATAGAAGACAAGGTCCAGGGTGTTGCCGTAGGAGCCTGTATCCATTGCTTCAGGTCAAGAGATGAGGTTAGACTGAGAAGTTTAGAAGTAATAGTAGTGTTGGTGTTAGCAGGGATGTTGAAGTCGCTGAGAATGATTGTGGGGATTTCAGAAGAGAGAAAGTAGGGTAGCCAGGCAGAGAAGTCATCAAGGAAAGTTGATACTGGTCCAGGGGGGCGGTAGATGACAGCTATTCTTAGAGAAATAGGAGAGAATAGACGAACGCAATGTTCCCTCAAAAGAGGAGGGTGTCAGAGAGGTAATGCATGGGGCTAGGATTCCCACCCCACCCCCCTTGCGTCCATTTGGTCAGGAGGGGGAGAGAGTCCAGAGAAGGCCACCATGGGAGAGGGAAGCAGGAGAAGTAGTGTCCGATTCATGAAGCCAGGTTTCGGTAATGGCAAATAGGTTAAAGGAATTTGTGTTAAAGAGGTCGTGGAGGGCAGTTAAGTTTGTTACAGAGCGTGCATTCCAGAGGGCACAGGAGAAGGGGAGGCTGGTTTTGGGAAGAGGAGGGAAAAGAGACTACCTTCCAACCCAAACCTCCGATATTTTCTGCTGTTATAAAACATATCCAATAAAATCAAATTTCTTCATAGATTTAGGCCAAAATGTATTCTGTTACATGTCACAAGTGCTGGCAGTGATCGGAGGCTGATCTAACCAACTCTGCGTTTTTTGGGGAAACACGTATAGTTCTGGTCATGATCAAGATAGAGATCTGTACAGACACTATAGTAGTAATGGCAGTGACCTACGACTTACAAGGTGGTATTAAAAAGTCTCAAGTCTAGTTTTGTAAAACGCCAACAGATGGCAGCACAAGGCTGCACGCACAGTCACAGGGAGCACCGACCTTTATAAACCAGTGTTCCAAAAGACATCGTCCTGTGTACATCAGGAGCTGTGCAACTGGTGCTATTCTGACTAGGGCTGCAACTAACGATTATTTTCATAATCGATTAGTTGGCCGATTATTGTTTCGATTAATCGGTTAATAAGCTTAAAAAAAAAAAAGTGTGGTGTATAATTTAGTTAATATGTAAAGTTTAAAAAAAAGCAATTTATTGTTAAATATCTCTATGCAGTGGTAAATGTAAATAACTATATGGTTAGGGAGCAAAATATCTAATCAACTCTGAGAATAACAGACAGAAGAGATATACTATTAGAGGAGATGTACTGTATATACTATTAGAGGAGAGATATACTGTATATACTATTGGAGGATATATACTATTAAAGGGTGAATCTGGTAAATTACATCAGACTCAGAGATCAATTTTTTTTTATTTAAAAAACAAACAATGTCTTCCTTAAAAAAAAAAAAAAAAAAAAAAAAAAAATGGCATTTTAAGAACGTTAGTTCGATTTTCTAATCGTTAGTGGGGTCAAATCGATGTTCATTTTCAACCATGGTGACAATTTGGAAATAGGAAACTTCTTGGTCAAAGGAATTTTCCGACGGTGTGTGTGGTTTTCCTTCATTTTAAAAACAATGTTAAAAACAAGTGAAAATTTCAAACATTCTTTCATTCAGCGAATGTACAAAGATTTTTCGTATAAATATTCTCATCTGAAAATTGATCCGTGTGGCCAGCATAAGGCTCGCTACACACCTATGCAATTTGCTTTTGGTCTATTTCTGCAGTGCTTTTTGCTGTGCATTTTGATTTTTGCACACGTGATTTTGCTGCGATTTGCGTTTTTGCATTTTTTTTTGGCCAACTTGTTGTTGGGCAGATTAAAAAACACAAATTTCTGCAAAAACGCATTACATGCTTTTCTGCAGCTTCTCCATTGAAGTATATTGAACCAAAAAAGCATCGTTTTGCGTTAAAAAAAGTCCCTGACCCTTTCCAAATACGCAGCGGCTAAAAAAAGCATAGATGTGAACGCGTCCCATAGGAAATCATGTAAATGAACTGTAGTGCAACCAGGTCTAAGACGTTTAGTAACATAATGGGGTTAAAAAAAAAACTAAACTTAGCCCTTTATAGTACAAAAAAAAAAACAGATAATCACTACTGTAAGGGGTTCATTTTTTTACTGTAGAACTGTGGAAGTAACATTTACAGTAGCGATTATTTGCTCTTTTTGTACTATAAAGGGCTCATTTTAGTTTTTCTTAACCCCATTATGTTACTGGCCGATTAATCGATTATGAAAATAGTAATCGATTAATTTCACAATCGATTAGTTGTCGATTAATCGATTAGTTGTTTCAGCCCTAATTCTGACCACATGCTTTACGACTGCGGTTTCATTATGGACAGCAAGTTGGAACAAAGAGCAAGCATGAAATTCTGTGTATTGAGTGATTCGAGGTGTTTTAAAGTAGGGCTGCGCATCTTCACTGGCCTCACGATTCGATTCGATTACGATTATCAAGTCAACGATTCGATTCGATTCGATTCCACGATGCATCACGATTACAGCGCAAGTCCGCAAGTTCTCATGGTTTTCATCAAAAAAAATTGAAGTAGTCAGGAGGACTCCATTTTTTTTATTCTATCTGTTCTTAAGAAAAAAAGAGACAGCAGAGGAGCTCCAGGCTCTCTTCCACAATACTAAAGGAGATGGTCAGAGACTGCGGACATGCTACAGGAGATGGTCAGAGACTGCGGACATGCTACAGGAGATGGTCAGAGACTGCGGACATGCCACAGGAGATGGTCAGAGACTGCGGACATGCTACAGGAGATGGTCAGAGACTGCGGACATGCCACAGGAGATGGTCAGAGACTGCGGACATGCCACAGGAGATGGTCAGAGACTGCGGACATGCCACAGGAGATGGTCAGAGACTGCGGACATGCCACAGGAGATGGTCAGAGACTGCGGACATGCTACAGGAGATGGTCAGAGACTGCGGACATGCTACAGGAGATGGTCAGAGACTGCGGACATGCCACAGGAGATGGTCAGAGACTGCGGACATGCCACAGGAGATGGTCAGAGACTGCGGACATGCCACAGGAGATGGTCAGAGACTGCGGACATGCCACAGGAGATGGTCAGAGACTGCGGACATGCCACAGGAGATGGTCAGAGACTGCGGACATGCCACAGGAGATGGTCAGAGACTGCGGACATGCCACAGGAGATGGTCAGAGACTGCGGACATGCCACAGGAGATGGTCAGAGACTGCGGACATGCCACAGGAGATGGTCAGAGACTGCGGACATGCCACAGGAGATGGTCAGAGACTGCGGACATGCCACAGGAGATGGTCAGAGACTGCGGACATGCCACAGGAGATGGTCAGAGACTGCGGACATGCCACAGGAGATGGTCAGAGACTGCGGACATGCCACAGGAGATGGTCAGAGACTGCGGACATGCCACAGGAGATGGTCAGAGACTGCGGACATGCCACAGGAGATGGGCAGAGACTGCGGACATGCCACAGGAGATGGGCAGAGACTGCGGACATGCCACAGGAGATGGGCAGAGACTGCGGACATGCCACAGGAGATGGGCAGAGACTGCGGACATGCCACAGGAGATGGGCACAGACTGCGGACTTGCCACAGGAGATGGGCACAGACTGCGGCGGACATGCCACAGGAGATGGGCACAGACTGCGGCGGACATGCCACAGGAGATGGGCACAGACTGCGGCGGACATGCCACAGGAGATGGGCACAGACTGCGGCGGACATGCCACAGGAGATGGGCACAGACTGCGGCGGACATGCCACAGGAGATGGGCACAGACTGCGGCGGACATGCCACAGGAGATGGGCACAGACTGCGGCGGACATGCCACAGGAGATGGGCACAGACTGCGGCGGACATGCCACAGGAGATGGGCACAGACTGCGGCGGACATGCCACAGGAGATGGGCACAGACTGCGGCGGACATGCCACAGGAGATGGGCACAGACTGCGGCGGACATGCCACAGGAGATGGGCACAGACTGCGGCGGACATGCCACAGGAGATGGGCACAGACTGCGGCGGACATGCCACAGGAGATGGGCACAGACTGCGGCGGACATGCCACAGGAGATGGGCACAGACTGCGGCGGACATGCCACAGGAGATGGGCACAGACTGCGGCGGACATGCCACAGGAGATGGGCACAGACTGCGGCGGACATGCCACAGGAGATGGGCACAGACTGCGGCGGACATGCCACAGGAGATGGGCACAGACTGCGGCGGACATGCCACAGGAGATGGGCACAGACTGCGGCGGACATGCCACAGGAGATGGGCACAGACTGCGGCGGACATGCCACAGGAGATGGGCACAGACTGCGGCGGACATGCCACAGGAGATGGGCACAGACTGCGGCGGACATGCCACAGGAGATGGGCACAGACTGCGGCGGACATGCCACAGGAGATGGGCACAGACTGCGGCGGACATGCCACAGGAGATGGGCACAGACTGCGGCGGACATGCCACAGGAGATGGGCACAGACTGCGGCGGACATGCCACAGGAGATGGGCACAGACTGCGGCGGACATGCCACAGGAGATGGGCACAGACTGCGGCGGACATGCCACAGGAGATGGGCACAGACTGCGGCGGACATGCCACAGGAGATGGGCACAGACTGCGGCGGACATGCCACAGGAGATGGGCACAGACTGCGGCGGACATGCCACAGGAGATGGGCACAGACTGCGGCGGACATGCCACAGGAGATGGGCACAGACTGCGGCGGACATGCCACAGGAGATGGGCACAGACTGCGGCGGACATGCCACAGGAGATGGGCACAGACTGCGGCGGACATGCCACAGGAGATGGGCACAGACTGCGGCGGACATGCCACAGGAGATGGGCACAGACTGCGGCGGACATGCCACAGGAGATGGGCACAGACTGCGGCGGACATGCCACAGGAGATGGGCACAGACTGCGGCGGACATGCCACAGGAGATGGGCACAGACTGCGGCGGACATGCCACAGGAGATGGGCACAGACTGCGGCGGACATGCCACAGGAGATGGGCACAGACTGCGGCGGACATGCCACAGGAGATGGGCACAGACTGCGGCGGACATGCCACAGGAGATGGGCACAGACTGCGGCGGACATGCCACAGGAGATGGGCACAGACTGCGGCGGACATGCCACAGGAGATGGGCACAGACTCGGAGATGGGCACAGACTGCGGCGGACATGCCACAGGAGATGGGCACAGACTGCGGCGGACATGCCACAGGAGATGGGCACAGACTGCGGCGGACATGCCACAGGAGATGGGCACAGACTGCGGCGGACATGCCACAGGAGATGGGCACAGACTGCGGCGGACATGCCACAGGAGATGGGCACAGACTGCGGCGGACATGCCACAGGAGATGGGCACAGACTGCGGCGGACATGCCACAGGAGATGGGCACAGACTGCGGCGGACATGCCACAGGAGATGGGCACAGACTGCGGCGGACATGCCACAGGAGATGGGCACAGACTGCGGCGGACATGCCACAGGAGATGGGCACAGACTGCGGCGGACATGCCACAGGAGATGGGCACAGACTGCGGCGGACATGCCACAGGAGATGGGCACAGACTGCGGCGGACATGCCACAGGAGATGGGCACAGACTGCGGCGGACATGCCACAGGAGATGGGCACAGACTGCGGCGGACATGCCACAGGAGATGGGCACAGACTGCGGCGGACATGCCACAGGAGATGGGCACAGACTGCGGCGGACATGCCACAGGAGATGGGCACAGACTGCGGCGGACATGCCACAGGAGATGGGCACAGACTGCGGCGGACATGCCACAGGAGATGGGCACAGACTGCGGCGGACATGCCACAGGAGATGGGCACAGACTGCGGCGGACATGCCACAGGAGATGGGCACAGACTGCGGCGGACATGCCACAGGAGATGGGCACAGACTGCGGCGGACATGCCACAGGAGATGGGCACAGACTGCGGCGGACATGCCACAGGAGATGGGCACAGACTGCGGCGGACATGCCACAGGAGATGGGCACAGACTGCGGCGGACATGCCACAGGAGATGGGCACAGACTGCGGCGGACATGCCACAGGAGATGGGCACAGACTGCGGCGGACATGCCACAGGAGATGGGCACAGACTGCGGCGGACATGCCACAGGAGATGGGCACAGACTGCGGCGGACATGCCACAGGAGATGGGCACAGACTGCGGCGGACATGCCACAGGAGATGGGCACAGACTGCGGCGGACATGCCACAGGAGATGGGCACAGACTGCGGCGGACATGCCACAGGAGATGGGCACAGACTGCGGCGGACATGCCACAGGAGATGGGCACAGACTGCGGCGGACATGCCACAGGAGATGGGCACAGACTGCGGCGGACATGCCACAGGAGATGGGCACAGACTGCGGCGGACATGCCACAGGAGATGGGCACAGACTGCGGCGGACATGCCACAGGAGATGGGCACAGACTGCGGCGGACATGCCACAGGAGATGGGCACAGACTGCGGCGGACATGCCACAGGAGATGGGCACAGACTGCGGCGGACATGCCACAGGAGATGGGCACAGACTGCGGCGGACATGCCACAGGAGATGGGCACAGACTGCGGCGGACATGCCACAGGAGATGGGCACAGACTGCGGCGGACATGCCACAGGAGATGGGCACAGACTGCGGCGGACATGCCACAGGAGATGGGCACAGACTGCGGCGGACATGCCACAGGAGATGGGCACAGACTGCGGCGGACATGCCACAGGAGATGGGCACAGACTGCGGCGGACATGCCACAGGAGATGGGCACAGACTGCGGCGGACATGCCACAGGAGATGGGCACAGACTGCGGCGGACATGCCACAGGAGATGGGCACAGACTGCGGCGGACATGCCACAGGAGATGGGCACAGACTGCGGCGGACATGCCACAGGAGATGGGCACAGACTGCGGCGGACATGCCACAGGAGATGGGCACAGACTGCGGCGGACATGCCACAGGAGATGGGCACAGACTGCGGCGGACATGCCACAGGAGATGGGCACAGACTGCGGCGGACATGCCACAGGAGATGGGCACAGACTGCGGCGGACATGCCACAGGAGATGGGCACAGACTGCGGCGGACATGCCACAGGAGATGGGCACAGACTGCGGCGGACATGCCACAGGAGATGGGCACAGACTGCGGCGGACATGCCACAGGAGATGGGCACAGACTGCGGCGGACATGCCACAGGAGATGGCACAGACTGCGGCGGACATGCCACAGGAGATGGGCACAGACTGCGGCGGACATGCCACAGGAGATGGGCACAGACTGCGGCGGACATGCCACAGGAGATGGGCACAGACTGCGGCGGACATGGCACAGGAGATGGGCACAGACTGCGGCGGACATGGCACAGGAGATGGGCACAGACTGCGGCGGACATGGCACAGGAGATGGGCACAGACTGCGGCGGACATGGCACAGGAGATGGGCACAGACTGCGGCGGACATGGCACAGGAGATGGGCACAGACTGCGGCGGACATGGCACAGGAGATGGGCACAGACTGCGGCGGACATGGCACAGGAGATGGGCACAGACTGCGGCGGACATGGCACAGGAGATGGGCACAGACTGCGGACAATAATGCAGAGTTGTGGTGTGATGAAGGCACATAGACAATTTATGATATGGACTTGTGTCACAGCGCCCCCCCCCTCCCCCTCCCCCTCTGTACTCACATGCTGCTCTGCCGGTGGCAGCCTGTAATGAGCAGGGCGATCTGCCTGCTCACCATCTCCCCCCGATCTCCATTTGTGCGGCCGGTGTTCCGCCGGTTGTCACATCTGAGGTGGGCAGTGAATTCTCCCGGGAGAGCGCTCCGTGCGTAAAGCTGTTATTAGTGTGTATATTGCGGTCATGTGACACTCGGCCGCGCCTCCCTCCTCTCACGTCTCTCCTGATGTCAGCCCCGCCCGCCTCTCTTCTGACCTGATAGCTCCAGTCAGTGGGCGGAGCTGACATCAGGAGAGACTGAGAGGAGGGAGGCGCGGCCGAGTGTCACATGACCGCAATATACACACTAATAACAGCTTTACGCACGGAGCGCTCTCCCGGGAGGGGGCGGGGCCAGAAATCGATTATTCGGGTCGCATGCATCGATGCCGCATCGGGGACATCCGAATCGCGATGCATCGATGCTGCGATTAATTTCAGCAGCCCTATTTTAAAGTGGCACACGCGCTTCAAGAGCTGAAGAACGTCACTGTTAAGGGCTTGTTTACACTTGGTTCAAAAACATGGCATTGGACATGCTTTGTAAAAGCTCTCCGAACGCCAATCAAAGCCCCGGTCTCCAAATAAAATAGTTAGCTTACAAACCCGTTTTACACCTTGTGTTTGCTTTGGCGTCAATTCAAAAATGATAGCTCATGTCACTTTAGTGGTGCTTCAAAGCCTCCATAGAAGTCTATGACAAAACTCGGTTGAAGCACCTGCAGCTTTTTAGAGGCTTTTATTAAGCTTTGCTTTGTTTTGTTTTGGAGATATTGCAGGTATGAGATATCAACACACACAGGTCATCTGCCAAGCTTCATAAAAGCATCACCAGGGCACCACCAAGGAACCACCAAAGCATCATCAAGGAACCACCAAAGCATCATCAAGGAACCACCAAAGCATCATCAAGGAACCACCAAAGCATCATCAAGGAACCACCAAAGCATCATCAAGGAACCACCAAAGCATCATCAAAAACACATCAAAGCATGTTGAAGCAGTAGGCGCTTTAATGTGTGTTGAAATCAAAGTGTAAATGAGCCTTAAGACGACGGGAGATCAGGAAAACCTTCATCGAGTTCAACCCCTGAAAATGTCAACCATTCAGCAACTTGTGTGTAATGATCGGAGAACAATCGCATGTGCCACTCAAAAACGCCTCCCACTCATTGCAGCTTCACCAAAACGTGTCGAATTACGTCAAACGTCACGGTTGCAGATTTGCCCAGTATCATACAGAACTTCACATTTGCCCTTTGTTTTAACTTGCTGTCCATGATAAAAATCGCAGTTGTGGTAACGCACGTGGCCAGACTAGCACCAGTTGCACAGCTCCCGATGTACACAGGACCATGTAGTCTTTTGGCACACTGACTTATGAAGGTCGGGGGCACCCTGTGACTGTGTGCAGCCTTGTGCTGCCATCGTGACTTATTTTTGGAAAAGTGTGTGCCTAACAAGTGTATGCGTGCCGCTTGTACTCACTGGTCTGGCTGGGTCTCTCTCTCTCTCTCTCTCTCTCTCTCTCATTTACTTTAAAATTTTTGAACGGAGAAATCCAGCCAGAGCCTGTCTTTACAAAAACAGACATATCTGTGCTGCGATTGGCCGCAGCCAATCACTATGTAGACAGTCAAAATGATTGGCTGTAACCTGCCAACAAACTAGTGCTGTGTCTAACGAAAGCGGGGGGAGGGGGGGGGATTGGGGGCGCACACCTGCACTCTACGGTGCTAGCAGTAAATGTCCTGTTAGCAGGCAGTTAAAAAAAAATCTGCCCAATCTGTAATAAAAAAAAAAAAAAAAAAAAACAAAAAACAAACACACACTCCATCTGGATACAGGAAGTAGTTGGGATGATATGTGCAGCATTACTACAGGTCAAAGTTGGGATTGGGTGTTCAGGTTTGTTTGGACACTGGTAGTGAAGGGGTTAATTTAAAAAAAAAAAGGGAAACACATTAACCACTTGCCGAAAATAGAGCTTTCTTTTGGTGGTAATCACCATTGTTTT
The DNA here is from genome assembly GCF_042186555.1 of Aquarana catesbeiana. Taxonomy (NCBI): domain Eukaryota; kingdom Metazoa; phylum Chordata; class Amphibia; order Anura; family Ranidae; genus Aquarana; species Aquarana catesbeiana. Next base: position 710,449,479 of record NC_133326.1, read on the forward strand.
TTTTTTTGTTTTTTTTCTGAAAAAAAATTAAAAAAAAAAAAAAAAAAAAAAAAAAAAAAGTTTGTTTCTGCGATACAATTTTGTAAATAAGTAATTTTTCTCCTTCATGTATGAGCGCTGATGAGTTCGCACCGATATGCAGCACTGCTGGGCACCAATTACCTGTACAGGGAATGCCACCAATTGGCTCTCCTCACTCTGTCAGTGTGAGGAAAGGAATGGCGATAACCGGCGTTTACATGTAATGAGCTGTGATTGGACACAGCTGATCACATGGGTAAAGAGCCTCGTCATCGGCTCTTTACCAGGATCGGTGATGCGCT